>NC_072734.1:184992312-185292312 GCF_026930045.1 Uloborus diversus | reverse complement strand
ATCAAAACGTATTAAAGAGAAACTCGTAAACGGTGCTTCACTGTATGTCACTTTTATGCACAGTTGAGCATCAATATTTGCTGGGGGGAATTTTTTTTTCTTCATTGAATCACATGAAACGAATCTCATAGTGCATTTAATTTTGAAATCACTAATCCTTCATAATGTACTATTACCGGAATCATCTACATTTTCATAAGACTCGGCACAACTTTTATCTTCATCAGCTTTACTACTGAACTGACCAAGACATATGTTTTTTCCCAAGAATTTTAATACATAGCATGAACAACATATTTTATTTGGAAAAAGTAAACTGCGAAATAAATAAGTAAGATGCGAAATAAATCTGTTGGTAAAATTAATTTGGTATAATTTTTTCCAAAAAAATTATAAAATATACCTTTTTTTAATAAGTTTTTTTATTGTTATTTCCCAGCATGTATAACATGAAATTATGTATAATATATAAACAATTCATATATTGTCATAATTATTGAGATTTAAAGCAAAATAAAGGTTTTTAAATAACTTGGGGTATGTGTTGGTCTAGTCCGGGGCTCTACAGTCTGTGGGCCAAATCCGGCATGCAAGCATATTTTTCACGGCCCGCTGGGAGATTACAAATTGGACACTTTTTTTTAAAAATTTAACAATATACAGTCGAATCTCAAAGCCTATAACTTGAATATTCCTTTATCTCAAGGTTTTCATAGTCTCCAACTCTTGAGACTGTAGTGAAAACTTCCCATAACTCACATAACTCAAACATTTTAGCCGGCCCCTTGGGACTTCAAGTTATTGAAACTTGATTGTATTTCTTTTTTAGCATTTTGAAAGAAAACATCCAAGAAAATCTCAAAAATCAATACTAGCATGATTGTAGCCAGTGGGGAGGGGGCAGGAAGGGACAACTGCCTCTCTTTAGAAGAGTCTTAAACTTTTACTTTCCTCCCTTCAGTCACAAAAGATAATTTAGAATTGCATGTTTGAAACTTCCATTTCCAAAAATTTCTGGAGGATTTTTCTTCATTTGATTAAAAATATCCTTAAATGGTGTTTTTAATTTCAGAGATTCCAAGGGTCTTTTTCAAATGTATACATACAACATATATAGCTTAAAATTGTGTTTTTTGAACTTCAGTATCAAAAAATTTCTGGAACAGGTCCTGAATTCCGACATTCTTTTAACATTCTCAAAGATATCGTGAAATGTGTTTCTAGGACTTCATTCACAAAAAAGTTTTGAAGAAGGATCTGAACTTTCATTTCCTTAACATCACAAATCACCATGATCTAAAATTGTGTTTTCAAAACTAATTTGTATTTTCTAAGAATGAAAAATCTTTGCCTTTTTCAAAGATAACCTAAAATTGACTTCATTTTTAAAAATAATTTGGGGGAGATAATTACAACCTCTCTTTCCCTTAATTTGACTACATTTGCCTGAAGATGTGTATTTTGAAAATTTTCCCTGAGGTGGACGCTGAACTTTTCTTTCGACCATCTCTAACACCACCAAAAATTGACTAAAACTGCATTTTTCAGACTTCAATTTGAAAAAATTTCCGCGGGATATGGCTGGAGCTCCTCATCTCCGTCTTACAGCATAAAATGTTTTAGAACTTATAACTTTTCTATTTCTTTTTTCGTTTAGAACTTATAACTAATCTTTTCTTCAAAGCAAATTTTACAAATTTACTCAATTCTTTTTTATAAAATAAGGAAATTGTAGCAACATGGGTAAAGGAGGCAGCATCAAGTTATTGCCTGGCCTAGAAAACTGGCACTGGGGCGAAACGGCAGCTAAAAATCACCATCTTGTTGTACCTCGGCTTGACTATCCCTAACGTGAATCCTGGCTACACTCATGCCCCATTTAAACTAGGCTATATACCACAGGTGGCTCGTATGGAGGGCAAGGGGGGGGGGGGCACTTTTCAGAATTAAAAACTAACGATCAATTGGAAAAATTTTTTTTTTACAGGTAGATTGATTTATTTCACGAAAATAAAAACTAAAAATTCGAAATAAATGGATTTTTTTCATGCTATTTCATAAGAATGGAATTAAATTGGGGAGAGATATTAAATAAGAGTGATAATTAAATAAGAGAGTGCGGTGGTCATTTGCTCCAACTTTCTAGGTCACATCTGACATTCTTCGGAGGTCACTTAATCAGTAATGTGAAAATCCTGTGACATATAGCTAAATTTTACGAAAACAGGGGAAAAAAATCAACTTTCGGGTACCATCCCTATTCCGCATACCTCTTTTGAGCGCCAGCAGCCTATGCATATATCCTTACTAATGTTATTAAATGCGAAAGTGATTTTGTTTGTGTGATAAGCTTTCATTCCTAACTACTCTACTCAATTGATCTTCATGAAAGTTTGTATACACATTGTTATGAGTACATAATAAGACATAAGGTACCTTTCATCTGGTAAAAAAAAAATTCCAAGATTTTTATTCCAACTTCAATAAAAATCATAAATTTGAAGAACTATCTTATTTGATCGAGCACAACATACACAAAATGAAATTTACCCGGAGTTTGCAATAATTAGAACACCCCTATTTCTTCATTTCAAGTTTTTTCACTCTAGGATAAGAAGGTATTTCATGGCTAGTGTTAAAAGGGTGTGCATAAAATAGTAATTTAGTAAAGTAATTTCTGTTTATAGAAATAGCAATCCTATTTGAGGCAGTGAGAAGCAAAGGGATGCAAGTGGCAAAATTAAAAATTTGGAGATAACCAGTACAAATGGTAGGTGAACTTCTCCTCTGTCTTGGGGCAAGAGGTAGTCCTGGTAGGTGCTGCTGTACAGCATGATTTAAACTTTTCAATGAAAGTCTACCTAGGATCTGATCTTTAAACGCGTTTTACTCGAAACTGGAAAAAGTCCACTTACATCCCTTTGCTTCTCACTTTCTCATTTGCGATTAGTTTGGTCCTTTGTCAAACACATTTTGGTAATCATGCAAGTTTCATCTGCTTTAAGCTACCTCTAAATTAAAAATATTCAAAATATCTTCCTATTTGTTTTCTAATGTATTGAAACCAAATGGGAGGGTTGAACTCGCACCTTCAAAATTTTGGACCACCCTAATAATTATTGTAGTTTTTGTATAGTTTCATCCCCCCCTTTTTTTTTTGCTTTGTACAGAAACAAGGTGATAAGGAATAAACAGAGAGATGATTCTTTATTACTTAACATAGGAAGTTACAAGAAAAATATTTTCATATATATATAAGGATAATAACTAGAACCTGGATTATATGCAAGTGCATATTTTTGCATACAATGGCAAATTTTCAAAATAAATGTTCTTGCAGATGCTTTGCTGCTATAGAACATTGTGTAGAATTCACCTGTGTTGTTCTGCTGGTGTTATAACTCTTGAGACTTTAAGCTAACTACAAATTACAAACATTCACCTGATAGTGTTCCTTTTAACGACATTAAAAACGCAATTTCTGAATGTCTTAACACACATTGGCAGCAGACATGGAATCTTGAAACGCTAACTAAATTACATTCGATCCAACCATCGGCTAAAGGTTTCAAATCATTACAACTTTCCAGGAGAGAACAAGTTTTATTAACTCGTCTTTGCATCGGTCATACCAGGTTCACCCATAAATACCTCTTATGCCGTGAACCAGCTCCAACTTGTATTAAATGTAACGTCAACCAGACAGTGTTGCATATTTTATGCAACCGCCCAAATTTTAATCAAATACGTTTTAAATATTTTAATGATTTTAATCCATCTTTGAAAGACTTGCTGGGGGACCCACCCCATTGCAATTTATACTCCTTCCTCCGGGAGATTGGATTCTCCTTTTTAATTTAGTGTTTGTCTCACCATTATGTGATTTCGTCCTTTCCTTATTTTTCAAGATATTGTTTCATCCATTTTTCCTTATCTGTCTTCAACGTTTATATGTTTTTAAGGCTGTCCTTTTTTAATACTAGCACTTGAAGGTTTATTCTTTTGATTTCAAAATATACTTACTTTAACTTATTCTTAAATAAAAAATAAATATTATATAACAAAAAATTGTTTGGCGCGGTATAGCCCTCACGGGCTCTTGTGCCATAAAAATCAAATCAACCAACCAATCAAACATTCACGCATATCTAACATAATGTTAAAAATAAAAGGGGGGTATGACCATTTTCAGACAACTCTTGTTTTGGTTTGGTAAATCAACTTCAAATATTTTCAAAATTTCTTAGCAAGACATGAAAAAATCTTTTAATGATTAAAGTTATGATTTGTCCTACAATATACTATATTTATTTAAACTCCCCTTACTGAAATTTCTTCAGGTTTCCCCATTTCAATGTTTTTTTTTTTTTTGTACCTATAGTAATTACAAATTTATGTGCAAGTGAGTTTTCAAATGTGCAGTTATAACTTTTATTTTTCCCTTTTGCATTTAGTGAACTTCTAAAATTGTAATGGGATTGTTTTTTAAGTCTTTGCTCGATGACTCCCGACTCTAAGAATGCGCATAAATTTTATACCTACAAATATGTGTTTAGGCATGGCTATCCGGATTTCAAGAAAACTTTCCAGAGACAATCAAGCAGAAGAAAGATGGCTAAGTGATGACACTAATTTTCACTTCGAAGAAATATTTGAATAGACTGTAAATTAATCATAACCAGAGATTCATTAGCATGGGATCTCAGATCTTGCCCTTTTTTCAAAGTTATAGGAACTTTCACACTATCTATGCATTAAAATACGTTCTGAAGACTCCAGGGCTCCTGCACTTTTATCAGAAATTAAGACCCGATTATAACTACCAACATAACCTAATCTGTATAAGTAAAACAAAGATATATGTGTGTATGTTCCATATACAAATACACTGTTTACGTCGGATGTCAACTAGGTTTGGCAGGGAGGTACTTGGGCATCCAAGAAGGAACCTAGGGGGTTTTCAAACTCAAAAAAAAAAAAAAAAAAAACATTCAAATTTTAATTTTAGGACTCAAAAATGTTTTACTATGATATGAGGGCGAAAAATTGCTCTAGAATAAAATATCCATAGAGACCCCTGATTTTTACTGCATCAGATAAAATCTAATCCAAAAAAATTAGAACGTGAATTTAACTGTTTTTAACTAATTCCATGCTAAAATGTAGGTAAGCCTTCAATCAGAAATTAATTGTTGAACAATGCTTTTATTTAAATTTGTAGCCTGAAGAAAATCTTTGAGAAGAAAGACCTATGGCTATTTTTTTCTTGAACATGAACAAATAAAATTCTGGCTTTTGTTATGAGGATTTTCCTGTAATCGGGGGATTTATTTATTTATTTTTTTTTTTTGGTGATTTTTAGACTACCTGTCGGGAAATTTTAGATTTTATTTTTTTTTTTAAAGTTTGACTGTTGAAAATGCGTCACTTGACAAAACTTTTATTTTCGAGATAGACCGTGCAAAGCTGGGCGACTCAACTAGTGCACAATATGACAAAAAAGATAAATTAAACTTTCCAACTCATTTGTATAAAATATTTTATTCTCTAAATTTTTATTCTATCACTTTTGTGACATTAAAAAACCTGAATACAATAATAAGACTGCTTAAAAGCTATATAAATGAGTATAACAATTAAAATGAGTCTGTACAATAGAAATTACAATCTATTTGTGTGATATCTATTAAACCATTTATACATATATACTTACAAAACATATGCTTGATATATACAATTGCTGAACAAGTGCATTGGTATAAAAATACATTGCAACAAAAGAACAATACATAAGCACACAAACTGCACTGTAATTGGGAATTTAAGGGGGAAAAATAAGATTTTTAAAAAGTAAGATACTGATATGAATTCTTTAAAATATTTTAATAAAATTAAGTAATTGTACAAATAGTAAAAAACACACGATTTCAGCTACTTTTCAGATTGGCTTTCATGTTAATGAAAATGAATATTTGACGTACCAAATAATATTATAATTTTGATTATCAAAATCTGTAAATGTTTTCTTTAGAAATAAGCAATGCAAATGTCTAAACATTTTATGCTTAAGAAAACCATTGCGCCGTAAGAAGTACATTTTGCATAGTTCAGTACACATTGTACTATGACTACTTTAACTACATTACTGTATTTTTGTTTCAACCAAAAATATGGAAAGATTGGAGACTATCAGTAAATTTTAAAATAATGATTAGGTGTTTTCTGTAATGGAAATTCTGTTACAATAGATAAATTAATAGCTTGTTTTCCTTGCAAATTCTTTGGTCCAGGTAAGTTTCATTAGATTAAGATAACAAGAAGAATTTCCAACATAAATCCATTGAGTTCAATATTTTCAAAATGCATTGCTAGATTTTTTTGAAGCATACTTTCCATTAAATGTTTTAATAAATAAACTATACAGCTGCAAAGCAATCAGATTTGCATGTAAAAATATATTGCTGTTTCGTACAACTTTTAACTAAATTTTTTAAATAAAAATTTCTAGCTTCATTTTTTTTTAATCAGGGAAAATGTCTCAATATTTGTACTCAATATTGCAGCGACACTGATTAGTAGTGCCCGGATTATATGCAAATGTACATTCTTGCTTCTGTCTTTTAGTGTACACAAATGCATAAACATATTTTTTAAAAATAAATGCTTATGACTTGATTTTATATTTAAAAAAGGTTTAGAAAAAAAATCTTGTTTTTTGAAAAAATAGTCAATGAGGTTTGAAAATATAATTTGGGTAATACAAGTAATTACTGAGGATGCCATTTTCTTTGTGATTAATTATTTCAATAATAAAACACCAATCATTTCTTAAAATCAAACAATGAAGCTGAAACCTGTTCCATAGACTTGATTTATATATATAATTTTTTTTATGCAGTTTTACATAGTAAAGATTAGGCCGGCCCTCTTAGGAATTAAATTAGACAACAAGAACAAGCAAGGAAAAGTAACATTAAAATTTGCAGAAAACTGGATTCAGCAGATACTTTAGGATTATACAGAAATGCATTTTATGTAATTTATAAAATAGGTTCTATTTATTAAGAGTTTTTTTTTTTTACTAAATTGTTTCCATAGATGATTGATTTTTGTAATAGAATATCCTTTTTTTTTTTGAATAAAAAATGGGAGACATTCAGAGCCATTATGATATGGAAGGATCCAAAGGCATAGTTTCATAGATTTTCAATACATTATTAATGAGGAAGTACATCAAATAAAATTCAAGAATACTATACATAAAATTAAGTCAAGTATATGAATTAATGAGCCTTATAAAATTCTCCTGACTTGGTGACGTATGTTGCATACTTTTGAGAAAATTTGCAGACTTGCTGCGAGGAGAAAAAAACTAAACTTTTTAAAGAAAACGATCTTAAATTTCAACGAATGAAGCATTGTACCGTAATTCCTGGGATATAATCCAGGTATCATGTATTAGTAGTGTTTTAAGCTTAGTATCCTATTTTTAAGTATTTCTCATGCCAAATTTAAATTTTACATGATTAATCCAATGTCAGATTACCCCACATACTATTTTTTGGAATTTTTAATTTGCCTCACAGACTGACATGAGAAACTGATGTGAAATTCTATTTGTAATGGCTATCACTGTACTGATTCTCACACCAGTTTCAACAGTAATAGTCTTGTTAATGTATTTCATCTAAAAATCAATACACTGGCAGAAATTTTTAATGTAAATAAGTGAAAAAGTCGCATCAGTAAAAAAGTAATTCATTAAAAAGTATTTCACATTGAACAAGTGAATAATTGAGTACTTCAAGGTGATTGATCAAGTTTAACATGTAATAAAATAACATGTAATAAACTTATATTTTGAATTAAAATATTTTTATTATAAACTTATATTTTTATATTTTGCCTTTACTTTTTGAGCATAAGCGTTGCCCCATTATTCAGGATAAAATCAAATTTAAGTATTTTATGAAAATTACATATTTAAGAATATAAAACAATTTATACTCTAAGCATGAAAGAGTAAAGAATAAACAAGGTAAAAGATTTTTCTGTACTTCTTAAGTCATTAAGTACAACTGGTTTAAGAATTCGTGAAAAGAAAAAATGTATTTATGGAAAACCCTAACTATAGAAATAAAACATAAACATTAGTTATTTTTAGAACAAAGAAACATACCTGAGTAAGAATATGAAATTAAAAATATACACATTTCAAAGGTGCAATAAATCATTTTTAATGCATAAAAATGACAAAACTTAATAGATAGCTATTTCTACATAGATTCAGTACTACTCCTCCACACTATAGACAACAGCAACAAAAGTCACATCTTTGCTAATGCACTGTGAGCAAAACTGAAAGGTTGAAAGCAATGTAGAACCTCAGGGGTTGAGCAAGAAAATTTCTATGGCTGTTGACTGGGTTTGAAGGCAGTTTAACAGAGTAAGTTTACAAACTTTAAGCACAAATCGGCTTTTTTATAATAATCTACTACTAAAAGCTTTTTTTTTTCTTATAGAACTATATAAAACATCACAAATGTTAAAAAAAACTTTAGCAGCAAAATTGGATAAAATACTTTTCTTTCGCATAAAAAACTTCAGTGCCGAAAATGAAGAGATTTTTCACAAGTAAATGTCCAATGTATATATGCCATATCACTACCACTTTTGATTTAGCAAATTTGTCATTAAGGAAATACATTAAGTTTAAGTAGCACTTTTTATTTTACAAAAAAAAAAAAAAAGAATTCAACTGTTTGCCACTTTTCTTTTTGGCTTTTCAAGATGAAGTTTTTTTTAGATATATAAGCCCATATTGTGCTTCACATTTTGTTAAAAATTGTGTGTCTTTTTTGTATTATTTGGCCGCACATATAAAAAAAAATTTGCATTCTTGTCAAAAGGGGAAAACCTAGGAGGAAATCAAAGTTAATTAAGTGTCTAATTAAATCCTACAAGCTATTTAAGAGCACGAGCCAAAAACTTTAGATATTTGCGAATGATTTGTCTTTTGCTGAGATGCATTTTTTTTCTCTTTGTAACCTATGTTACTAAATTTTGATCATTTTTTTTTGTTCAGATTTTGGGATAGTTATAATTAAAATAACTATAGAGTCCTAACATGAAATCATTTGAATCAAAGGAAAGTTCATAAAATACACCGCCAGCTAATGACTAAGCTGGCAGAGTTATTTTATGAATTTCTGCCTTTGCCCTGGCTTAGGGCAGTAACTTACTGCAAAAGAAAGTTGTTTTCGGAATTTGGCTTTCACTTTATAAATGAAACTTCTGTTACCAAAACATGAAAGTAATGCAGGTTATATATTTATCTAACTAATTGAAAAAATATAATATACCTCAATAGTAACATTAGATTTTTAGTTAAGAATACTGTTTGGGAAAATGCTACCAAAAAGCGACCATTATGACGTTTGCTATATTCCAGAGTGGAGTCCTTTTTAAAACTCATGATTGCATATAGAGCACTTGTTACAGCAGTTTAAGAAAAGGCTGTTAATGTGGTTCAAGATCAGTCGTAGCTTGTTGTATCTTACAAGTAAAGATTTCAATGCAATAACTATATTTTTACTAGAAATTCGCCCGTCATGGTATGACGGGTGAAAATTTGCTTCTACATTTGAACGCAACCATTGTTTGTTTGGTGATATTTTGGTAGTTTTAAGTTTTAACCGTAACTCCAGTGGATTAACCCTTAACTCTGTAGATAGCGATCATTGTTGGCTCTTTTTTTGATTATTCATTCTCCTGAAATGACAGTCTTACCAGTAAAACAGTTAAGTCGCTGGATTGAGTTTAGCCTTGTCACAATAAAGCCTTTTCCTGCATGTTAAACTCTACCAGATCATATTATCAAATTATCATGCCGTGGCACAGGTTTCACTGTTGAAAAATGCGAGTTACTCTATCACCGGCTCTTATTTATTTGAGGATGACACAGTCTTACCAGTAAAACAGTTAAGTCACCGGATTGAGTTCAGCCTTGTCACAATAAAAACCTTTCCCTGCATGTTAAACATTACCAAAACACATTATCAAATTATCATGCTGTGAGTTTAAATTGTTGAAACACGCGGGTTACTCGATCATCAGCTATTATTTATATGAGGATCTTTTGTTGTCATTTTAAAAGACCCAACTTCATATATTACCTATATGTATTTATATTACTGGTTGGAACAACTCAAATTTGTTTTCAAATCAATCTCCTGTTTTTCTGTGTCGAGTTTTGAACAATAATAGACCATGCAGCTCTTTGTTTGACTCTTTTCTCTCTTTTAGTTTCTATCTTTTATTTTTGTGAACTCAATTTTTAGATCATTAGAATTTGATTTTTTGTGTTTTTCTCGTGTATTTCCTTCAGAGTACCTACATGTTGAACTACAATCTTTTTCCACCCTAAAAAGAATAGCAAATTTAGATTCCATTTTTTTTTTAACCTTTTACTAATTTGGGTCACATGCAGTGTAAACCAAACCATTAAACAAGTTGTTAGTATTTTTTTGGCCGTTAATTTTTGTGTATGATTTTATAGCAATTCTTTTGTGACAAAAGTTATTATTACACCTTCAACTGTGTCAACAACATTGTCTTAAATCAAAAACATTATGCTCTATTAGCAATAAGGGCGGATTCAGAAAATCTTCAAGGAGGGGACAATCAATTTTTATTACTTACTCCTTACTGCATATCCTGTTTTACACATGCATGCATACACACACAAAATAAAAAAAGGGTCTGCATATTGAAAATAAAAACTGGAGAAGGGCTTGACCAACATTTTAAATTAAAACCAAAAAGGGGAGATAGAGATTTAGCCCGAGATGGAGAAGTTTCCCAAACTCAATTCCATCTTTTTAGTCACCAAGGCTAGTCTAAAAGTACATTTATCTCAGGAAAAATTTGCAAAGAGTCCCTGAAACAGCACTGAAAAGGGAGTCAAAAATTGCATCATCCTAACATAATCAAAAAGCCTCTAAAACTGTGTTTTTTTTTTTTGGAACTTTAACTTTTTTTTTAAATTTCCATAGGAGAAGACAGAGCCAAATCTGTTCCAACAAGGCAGCCTACAATTTTGTTTTAAGTCTACAATCTTAAAAAATGTAAGGGGGAGAGCCCTCAAATCCTTCCTTTATCCAACACCGTCAAAACTCGACTAAAATCATGTTTGTGGGACTTGAGTTTCAACCTATAATAAAATTTTTAAGTCTTCAACTTCGAAAAATGCACAGTAAAAGGCAGCCCAAACCTCTCCTGTCCCTAAATCCAGCAAAAAGATCGCCTAAAATTGCATTTTTTAAAAATTAAATTCAAAAACTCTTTGATTAAGTTCTGAATCCCATCTTTTCCTCTGTCATCAAAGATGGCATACAATTGCCTTTTTAGGACTTCAATTCCTAAATGCTTCCAGGGGAAAGACCTAAACTTCTCTTCTCTTAGCATCATTGAGTATCGTCGTGAATTGTATTTTTGGGACTTCTTAGTAATTATATTCTTAAAGTTAATTACTATTTAAAACAAATATTGGGGCTTGAGGGAGGGATGATTGCCCCCATCCTCCTTTCCTTGTGCCAGCCCTTGATTAGCAACTAATTACTATATTTAAATATTTGTTTCATTATTCAAACTCCAAATCTGCAACTAAAAGTGGAATGACATATTTTCAATTCACTTGTTAAATAAGAAATGTTTTTCAAAATTATGTTATTATTGTATTCATTGTTATTATTGTTTCATGTCTAACGAAAATGAATATACAAAGATAATTTACTTTTCCATCATTTAATTTATAAAATTAATTATATAAAGTATTTAAAAAATTCAACCCCTCCCCCCAAGTGACTAAGATTAAAAATGCTACTAGCATGATTGAAGGTAAAATAACAATTTCTTAGAAAATTCCTTACGTCACTTTAGGAATAAAATATAACTTGATAAAATATTAACTATCAAAGACAAATTATATAATACATAACATTTATATAAATTAAAATATATACAAATATATATAATATTAAAAAAAACACTTTGTGAAAAGCATAGAATTTTTCATACAGCTAAACTGTATGCAGCTTTCATAAGGCAAACCTTTAAAACTAAGTATAAAAAAAAAAAAAATGAAGTGGGGAAAAAAAAGAATTTGAGTTTGTGGGAAAATTTTAATTGAGAAGCAATATTTTTAAAATAAGCTAAAGGAAAAACATTTTTTTTTAGTTTAACAAATGAAAAAACAAACCTCGAAAGCTTGCAAAAGGACTATTTTTTCCCAATGTTACACATATAATGTTTTAAAGTAATATTCTGTTATAAGTAGCAGGTAAAAATTAAAAGAGTACTGCAATCTTAACATTTGAAATATTTCTACAACTAACAAATTACGAAAACTTGAAAAAGAAAAAAAAAAGTTTTAAAATTGCACATAATTCAAAATTTACCCATGTGTTTAAAATATAATAAAAATAAGTCAAATGAACCTACAATTTATTCATTGTAAAATTTAAAAAAGGATATTAAAAAAAAAATAATTGCAAACAAATGATCCCCATCAAACTAACAAGTTCATTTCACATCTAGGATCCAAGAAGAGAACATACAAACATCTGCAGCAATTGTGATTAATTCAACACAATTTTAATGTAAATGTTAAAATTTGTACTAAATTTTAAAAGCTAACCCTTTTAAATCCATACAGACTTTATATTCAAAAGCTACCTTACAATTTTGTATGTATATATCAATATATACACAATATACATAACTATGCATGCATACTTGTGGAAAACCAAAGCACTAAAATATAGATAAGACTAGCTAGAAAGTTTGTGTTATATATATATATGTATGTATATATCTATACATACACACCTATATATATATATATATATATGCATACATTATGAATGTATAAATTACATATGTTTTTCCAGAATTATGCTTTGATTAATATTTACAATTTCTCTCAATGAGAAATTTATTGGTTCCTAGTTCATTGGTGGTCTGCCTCCTCTGGCTGCTTCTTCAAGTGATCGAAGTTTCATTTCTCGTTCTCTTTGCTGTTGTTGTCTAGATGGGGAAAGAAAATAATTTGAAGAAAGAGTTTTTTAAACAGCCAAAGAGCGTGCTGCTAAATATATTAGGGGATAAATATAAATTTATATATAGGTAATATAAATAAAATATACATAAAATGTTACGTATATACAGTACAGAATCTTCTACCAAGGATCCAGAAAATTGGGAACTTTTTTGCACGATTCACCCGTTATTTTTACTTCCTTTTACAAAAAAGGAATTGTATTCGCGAAAAAATTTTCACTCAAAAACGAACCTTAATTTCCATTTTACTCACCCTCGAATGAATGTCGAGTTTTTTTTTTCCGACTCGACCACTCGTGGATAAGAGTCTAAGAACGTATAGACATGCGAAATATCCATTTTGAAAATTCCCGAGTTAATTACAAAGAGTTTTCTCGTGAAGTCTGTATGTACGTATGTATGTCGCATAACTCAAGAACGGTACATCCAAGAAAGTTTAAATTTGGTATTTTGACTCCTAGTGGGGTCTAGTTGTGCACCTCCCCTTTTGGTTGCATTCCCGTGTTTCTAAAGGAGTCTTTTGCCCCTTTTTGGGGGGAAATCATTGTTAATTTTGATGTTAACTCAAGCGGTGTTATAATTTGGCGGCCACTTGGCAACATAACGCAAAGTTTTGTTGCCAACTTGGCGACAAATTTGGCGATTTTTTAAAAAAAATCTGGTTTCAATTTGGCCACTGTTGGTGATATTTAGAGAGTAAACTATTGAATCACATTAAAAGTGGCAATAATAGGGAAATGACATTAAATTGGAGTAAAAGGAAGTCATGTGATGCACACATCAGCTCGTCTAAAAAATATTCGGCAATTTTTGAGAAAGTGAGCATTTTTTCCAAATACAGTAGATCCTCGTTTAACACAGGGGTTACGTTCCACAAAAATGCAGTGCAAATTAAGACTTAATAATAGTGTTGAAACATGTGGGTTAATAAAATACTCCCCTCCATTTAAAGGCAGATCAATATGCAATACGTTTAATTTGTACTTATTTCGATACATATGCACAAGGTGCATAAAGGAAACACGAACAAACTTAGTTTTTATTCTTCTTACTCTGTAGTTCTCTGTAGGGCATTAACGCATCCATTATTAACTCGCGTCACTTCCATGACAGGACTTTCCTTCACTAACAAATCAGAAAAATCAGGGTTCATGCACTTGTCGTTAAAAAAAAAAATTCCCCGACTTTTCCAGGTTATTTTTTAAAAAATTCCAGGTTACCCGCTTCATTCAAAATTAAGTTTAAGTAATAATATTTTCAAAGTAACCAAAATTGGTTAAAGTAGCAATGCATAAGAATTGAAACTTTTCCACTTGTAGATTTTGAAAAAACACTTGGACTTAAAAAAAATTTTCTCTCACAATTTAAGTTTTTTTAAAAAAAAAAACATTTTATTCAAAATTATTATTTTTTTTTGTTCACTACTTGTTGAAAACAAAGACATTTCAACTTATTTTAGCGTTTCTTTGATGCCACATGTCATGCATATTAGGGTTTTGATGTAATCGTGCTGCAATCTTTCTCCGATTTTGGTTTACAATTGAAGTAGTGAGAAGCAAAGAGATGCAAGTGGCAAAATTAAAAATTTGGAGATAACCAGTACAAATGGTAGGTGAACCTCTCCTCTGTCTTGGGGCCAGAGATAGTACTAGTAGTCCTAGTAGGTGCTGCTGTACAGCACAATTTTGAAAAAAAATTCAATGAAAGCCTACGTAGGATGTTATCCTCAAACGCGTTTTACTCAAAACTTGAAAATGTCCACTTATATCCCTTTGCTTCTCACTGCCTCATTTGTCATTATCAAGGAGTGGCTCTAAATTTTCAATGTGAAGGTTTCTGGTTGTGTGTCATCAATGTCGGTATCCTCGCTGGCATGGGTGCCACTCTAAAAATTGGCCAGGACTGAAAAGCGCGTGGCTCCATTTCGCGACACCAAAATGTTAGCGCTTAGTTTGTTTGATGTTTTAGACATATATAATGCTAATTTTTGATGCTGTAACTATTTAGTAAAACCAAATTGTAAGATTAAGTAAAAATTAAAACCTAAATAAAAAAATAACATATCATTGTCCAAGATTTTTAGGAGGTAAAAGCA
This sequence comes from Uloborus diversus, assembly GCF_026930045.1. NCBI lineage: Eukaryota > Metazoa > Arthropoda > Arachnida > Araneae > Uloboridae > Uloborus > Uloborus diversus. Next base: position 185,277,098 of record NC_072734.1, on the reverse strand, counting down.
GAAAAAAAAACTTAATAATAAATTACAATAAAAAAACTTACTATTTGCTACTGCAGAAAAAAAGCTTCAGATTTTATAGTTCATGTTACACAAATAGTAGTTTGTATTTCATACAAAAAAATAGTTATTAAAAAAAAATTCAGGTATGAGATTCTTGGCTATAAGATGCATTGTGATAAAAACTTTAATAAAATTTTCCAGATTAAGATAAGAATGGTTAAAATCAACAGATTGAGTGACTTATTTAATTATTTTTTGAGAGAAAAAAAAACAGCTTATCTTTTTAACTTTAGCAGATGAGCCAGTTTTTTGTCCTCAGAAGAATAAGACCTTTTTTGAGAGTGAGAGATTCAAAAGTAAAGATTTGTTTCATCTATAAAAATCATTTTGAACATGGAAAAAAAAATCCGATGGCCGAAATTTTTGAAAAGACGGAATTCCGTCCCTTGGACGGAAGTGTGGCAGCCATGCTCGCTGGTTACGTCCTCCTTTGTCACTTCTAAAAGCTCTTTTTACAGGGAGCTCTGAATTGTGTAAGTTTAAAAAACTTTACTGCTGGAATCAATCGCAAAAAATGTCTCCAGTGGCCCAAGCATATTTATTAGCACACCAAAATGCAGTTATTTATATATGATCAGTAATCTCAGGAGTTTGAATTTTGGGAGAGGGGAAAAATTTGTTTAAAATGCAGCACCTGTATAAATCAAAACCCCATAAGCATAAAACAAAATAAGGTCATCAAATCTTAAAACCATTTATAATCAAATCTGAGCAAAATAAACCAGAGTAAAATGATGGTCTACTGTACAAAAAGAATGTGAACAGTTTCTTTATAAATACTGCATTACTTGCGTATAATTCGGGAAATTCAGTACAAAAGCGAACTTTCAAATTGGAGAGTCATTTTACACACTGGGCAAAATTTCCAAAATGTTTTCCCGGATGAAACTTGAAAAAGACACTCCAAAAAAACAGACATTTTCCCTATTTTATTTCAATTGAAAACTAATATCGGTTTCATGAATTTTTGAGATACAGTAGACCCTTGTTTTAAGCGGGGGTTACGTTCCAGAGAAATGCCGCATAAATTGAGACCTAATACTAGTGTTAAAATAGGGGTTTGGTTCTGTAGATAACAAAATACTTCATTTTAGTGATGACTAATTATATAATAATTTTAACGTGTACTTATATCGACTTTTATGCACAACATGCATAAAGAAAACATAAATTAATTTCATATCCTGTTTAAAAAGAAGAGCTGGCTATGATAGTCTTTTGGCAGTCATTAAGAATTTTTTTCTGTAATTCTTTGCAAAGCTTTAACGCATCCATGACCACTTGCGTTATTTCCATGATAGAATCTTCTTTCATTAACAAATTAGAAAGATCATTTCAGTTGTCTAGGAATGGCTCAAGATTTTCAATCTGAACGTTTTTGGTTGTGTCACCGAAGTCGGTATCCTCGTTGGTCACTTCTAAAAGCTCTTCTTCCAGGGAGTTCTAAACTGTGTGAGTTTAATAACTTTACTTCTGGAAAGAGCTCTGGAACCAACTGCATAAAATGTCTCCAGTGGCCCAAGCTCGATTATAAGCATGCCAAAATGTAGTTGATTAGGCGTAATCTGCAATCTTTAGGAGTTTGGATTTTGAAAGAAGGAAAAATTTTACCTTGCTGCATCCACGTAAAACTGAAACTCATCCGTGTAAAATAAAATAAAGGTGTCAAATCTTAAACCGTGTATAATCGAAACCGCGTAAAATGAGGGTCTACTGTAGTTGATATTGTAGAATCTAAATATTGTTAAACAAAAGATTGAAAAAAGGCTCCAGGAACTTAAAAAGCAAATTCCTATTGATGTTAATTCCATGCAAAAGCAACATTCAACAACTATCCAACCACAAAAACATGTCCTGGATAAACCCGGGTTCTGTACTCAGGGTTCATACTCAATTTGAACAAAAAATATCCATGACTTTTCCAAGACTTTTTCATGACTTCATAAAAATTTTCATGATGATATTATACGAAGAATGTAGAACCATTTAACTTGCCAATTTTTGGAAATGGGCTTTAGAAAAACTTTTACGTGAATGCCACTACCTCATGAGAGCACTTACTTGTGACTCTAAAAATATCAGTACACACTGCAGAAACTAATAAATTATTCTTATTCGTCTATCATATAAATTCAAGTAAAGTAAAAATATAATGAATGCAATACATTGATGTTCAAATGTCTACTAAATATTTAATAAATAGGGCCGAATAGTAATGAATGTTACAAAAATTGAATATGTCATTAGTAAGTTTCCAATAATAAATTCAATTCATAAAAACATTGCCCTTTGGTGTCATACATAGCTGCCAACCTCAAGATACAAAAAATAGGAGCACTAAAGGGAAAAAATAGGAGCACTGTGGGTTAAAATAGGAGCATGAAATCGTGGCCTGCGCTAAACCTTCTTTCTGTACCATAAGTTTCCATAAATTCTAAGCACTTTTACAATGCTTTTCTGAATTTTCATGTTAGATTTTCAACAAAACTACAACCAAGTTTAAAACCAAATTATTTTACATTAAAAAAGCAACATTACATAGATACATATTGAAAAGTTAAAAAAAAGACATGATTACTGTTTGATTTAATAAAACTGCAATCTTATTTAAAAATATGCGTTTATACATATCCAACATGTATTGAAAACGCATTGCATAAGAACATATTGAAGATTAAAAAACAATTATTTCTTATACTTGGAAGTAAAGCAACTTCATAGTAAAGGTCAAGACTCTGAAATTTTGTAAGTGGCAGTGGCCACTAGACTCCAAAAACTTAGTGGCCACCAATGTTGCCAAGTTTTGAAATACAAACTGGAGAGGGGAGGCAGTTTTTACAACTTCCATTAAAAAAAAAAAAGATGAATAGGATTTACAGAGAGATTCAATACTTTTTTTGCACATGGAAAATTTAAGTTAAAATAGGTTTCTGATTTATTTAAAAAAAAAAAAAAAACAATAATAATAAATAAATGAGAAGTCAGCAGGAACCTTCAATTCAGATGAAATAGTTTCAGCTTATAGCAAAGCCTACAGGGCAATGAGGATCAAATAGATTAAATTTCCCCTTCAAGAAAATTATTTTAAAAAAAAACATAACTTTTTGCCTTTTGTTATTTTTAATAGTTGGCATTGAGAAAAACAACTAATTCTGTTTTCGGGAACTTAGGCTATTAATAGTCTTGTCTACTTCCATGTTGCAAATGACAAAACATGGCAACAATGCGAAAAATTTAAGACGATAGATTTTTGAGTTTGTTGCAGTAAAAGTAATTATAAATAATTAATGACCCTTAAAAAAACTAAAATTTAGACAAAATAGCGAGTTTTTAGCACATTAGAGTCTAAACCAATGAGGATAAAATAATATTCTGAAGAAAAAATTTTGCATTTTCAAAAAAAAATTTTAAAATTTTCCAAAAAAAAAGCCCATTTTGCATTATTTTCAATAGTTTGCATTGCAATAAACATCTAATTGAGATTTTGAAAACTTGGCCACTTAAGAGTCTTGTGTACTAAAATCTCGCAAATGATCAAATATGGCGACTAAATCAAAAATTCAGATATAAAATTTTGAATTTATTGCATGAAAATAATTTAAAAATAAAAAATCCCCATGAAACTACAATTTAATTGCGAGTTTTTAGCACATTCGTGTCCAACGCAATAAAGATAAAATGAAATTTTAAATAGTATAACTGTTTTCATATTTCTCAATAAAATTATTTAAAATAACCAAAAAAAAAAAAAAACATTTTGCTTATTTTCATTATTTTGTAGTTAAAAGAAACACCCAATTCTGCTTTGTCTTTGAAAACGAAGGTGCTTAAGTATCGTCTGCTAACTTCCATCTTGTGAATGACCAAACATGGCGGCTACGTTTTACACGTAGCTGAAATGCTCATTGAAAAAACGACGATCTCCGACCGACGATCCCCCTCAGTGTTTATTCTGACACTAAGCTTCCAAAGCATCAAATTGTCTTCTCTTTTGTTGAGTTTGTGCACAATTCCTGCCTTCGAGGATAGGGAAATTTCTTCTTTTTCCTCAAAAATCGAAAAGTGCACAAGCAAAGTCAAAAAAAGGGAGTTTTTTGGAAAAAATCGGATTTTCGGAGTGCGCAATAAAAATCGGAGAAACTCCGGGGAAAACGGAGCACTTGGCAGCTATGTGTCAATAGTGCATCTAATCACCCATTACTTGACAGTATATTTGTTTATTAAAGTAAAGTCACGCTTTTAGTAAATTCATTTTTCCAAACCAGATATATTTCAGCTGGCCACAAGGATCCGTTTTGCCAGCTGTATGTTGGGCACCTCTGTTTTAGAGTATTAGAATTCCCCTATTTCTATGTTCTATTGCTTGACTAAAATCTTCATTTTCTAAATCCTTCAAAATATTGAGCTAAACTCTGATAAATTTAACAATGAATTTTTTACAAGTAATTGAAACGAACTGGGATGCAATTGAATTACACTTTTTGAGGGGGAGTGGCAAAATCAAGAACGTGCATGTCCACTACTACAGAATCTATACATATAATAAAAGAAGTGCTGAAAATAATGGTGAATTTTAAATTAATGATGCCCTAGCAGTAAAATCACATTTAAAAAAAAAGGCGAGCGGTTGTTACAGAAGAGGATGAAATTGAATTCCAAAACTCGGATTTGATTTTGAGAGCGTTCAATTTATATGCCAATATTACTAAATCATTCAATATTTCCAGCGCTCTTTTAGTTATTGTAACTTTTTTACTGCCCAAAACATTTTTCCATGACTTTAAATAAATTTCCATGACTTTTAATGAAAATATTTGTTTTCCATGACTTTTCCAGGTCTGAAATTTGTTAATTTTTTTTTTAATTAACTTTCCAGGATTTCCATGACCCGTACGAACCCTGTGTACTGTACATACATTTAGTTTGAAATAATTGTTGGTCCTCTGGTCTGAGGTGGCAAAAAACAAATTCAAGACATTACGAAATAAAATACTGTAGCCCACTGGACTCAATCACTGGCGAAGTAGATGGGGGTGGGGGAGTCAGAATACCCTATGAAGCATTGAAACTACAGTAGGCGCCGCTCAATGTGATCAATTTGGGACATATACAATTAGTTAACAATAACCAAAAAGAATCCTGGCGACACAAAATAATGATTCTTTCAAATTAAGAAACATTAGTTTTTGCAACTGCGAATTACAATTAATGATTCAACAAAACACAGTTTTAAATTATAAATTAGTAAAATTGGAATATCCGAATTATAAAAGAGAAAATTAAAATATGCAATTGTTTAAGGCATACTAATTGGTGAAATAAAATATGACTCCTGATCAAAAAACCATCTTTCAATGACATTAATGAATCTTTGCAATGAATTTTTTCATATGCAAACAAAAGACATCTTGGGGGAGTCGGTGGTGACTGAGAACCAACTTCCTGTAGTTCCACTCCTAGAAAAAGATAGCATTGCTATTGAAACCTACAAAATACCACACAGAAAGTAAGTCTTGTCAATGCTTGCCTTTGTATTTCTGTTGAGGACCAAAAATGGGAAAAAAAATTGAATGTTGATGAATAAGTGATAACGATAAACGAAGACACTGATTACAATATCCGACTTTTTTTAAACATGTGTTAATATAGAAGTGTTCCGGGACTAAGTGATTCTGATAACATTAAGCGAATGGTACTATTAACCGTGATCACAGTAAGCGGCGCCTACTGTGTATCTCAATGCACATATACATGTATTCACGAGTGCAGCCAGAATTTACCTTCTGGGAGAAGTGTAAGTCATATTTATAACAGTCTAGACATGCATAAGAAACATAAATGTGTATTCACTAGTGCACGCAATAGGCAGGAACTCTACCTACTTTGGCATTGTCTACCAAAATAAAAAATAACGTACCTAAGAAACTCTTCATGTTGGGAAATTAAAGGTGATGGATGTGGCATTGGTCCCCCCATGTGTGCATACCTCTCTCTTTCCATTAGAATTTGACGTTGTATCTGTTCTTGATGAATCTGAGCAGAAATCTGAAAATTTATAAAATTCAGTTTATTTTGCAACTTGTTTTTTTCAAAAAAAAAAAAAAAGAATGAATAAATAAATAAACAAAACTCAGAAACATGTGTCACATAAAAACCAACAGGTAATGCAAACATTTTGAATGAAGCATGACGCTGAAATCGAAATCTTAAAATTATTTTGCACTAACAATCAACACAGATTAGTCATGATAATTGCAAAAAATAAAATTTTCAAGGAAAAGCGCTGACAATAAATTAATGTTAATTTCAAATATTTGATTAGGACTTCTTTTTGAAAACAATAAACCAATTTCTCACACTGATATCAGTCAGTTTTCAAAATGATTATATTTTTACCGTTATAAGCTATATATATAAAAAAAAAAAGAGCTGCCACTTTATGAAAGAAAATACTTTCAAGGTTGAAGAGGCAGTGAGAAGCAAAGGGATATAAGTGAACCTTTCAAAGTTTTGAGCAAAGCATGTGCTAAGTTCAAACCTTAGGTACGCTTTCATTGAAGTATTTTTCCACATTATGCTGTTCAGCAACACCTATCAGGGCAAGTAAAACCATCTCTTGCCCCCGAATTGATGAGAGTCCCATCAACTACTTGTACTAGTTATCTCCAAAATTGTAACTTTAGTACTTACATTCCTTTGCTTCTGGGTGCCTCATATGAGAAATGAAACTAATGAATGTGAAGGTGTTCTCAAAAAAAAAAAAAGTAGTCGGAAATTGTTTTCACAATAAGTTTTAAACCCTAATCATGTATAAAATCTAAATTGTTCTCCCAGTATAACAAGAGAACTTTGGAATTTGCTTTTTGTTCATTTGTTTACATGAATGTAATCAGCCCTGAAAGAACTAAAGCTAAAATAGTGTCAAGAAATATTTATTCTATAGTGATTAATATTAAATGCATTGCAAGAGAAAATTCTATTTCTTATTTAGGATGTACAATGGTTGAATTTCATTTTGTAAGTGCTACAAACAAACAAAAGAGAAAAAAGCTGAATGAGAATTTTTTTTTTTTTTAATAATAAGTTTTTTATTTCAGAAATATATGTAATCGATTATTGATAATTAACATGTACAGCTTTTAGCTTAAATTAAAACAAATTTTTTTGTTTTTATTTATTCTTATTAAAAATTTTTGCTAATTATTAGTGCAAATCATTGAAATGCTAACTTCACATTTTCAGAAGAAATACTTTAGTACTTCCGCGAGTGGAAATTACTCTCCCGGCTCAATTTGAAGAAAACATCTTCAAATTAATGGCATAGCAATGGGAGCTAATTTTAGCTCTACATTAGCCAACCTTTTTCTTTTATATTATGAACGAAAATATTTAATTGACAATCCTTCCTCTACACCTCTTTGTTGCAGATACATTGATGACCTTTTGTGTATAAATTTTCCTAATTTTTCTGAACTCAGCAAAACTATTTATCATAGTTCATTAACGCTCAAAAAGACCAATTCTAATCATAATAGCTTTAATTTCTTGGATATCAACATACAAATTGACTCAAATTGTTCCACTACAATCTATGATAAAAGACGTGAATTCAATTTCACAGTTAACAGTTTATAAGATTTTTCCTCCTGCCTAAGTAAAAAGGTTTTTATTGGCATTATTGTTTCGCAAGCTATCAGAATTAAAAGAATTTGCAATACCATTTCTGCATTTAAGCAAGAAATTTCAGTACTCAAAAACTTACTTTTTAATAATAACTTCCCTAAAAATCTAGTTGAAAACATCTGCTTAAGTATAGCCTTCGATGAACATTTCGCTTCTTTTGAAACTGTTTAACTGTGTAAATGTATGATACAACCGTGACAAACCATTTTTTTATGAATCACTGTGGTGGATGAATTTTACACGTGCGAAACAGGCGACTCGGTATGTCTATGGACCGATTTCCGGATATGTTTTTATCTTTTTAATGTTTTGTTGACAAATGGATTGGCTTTTTTATCAGGTTGAACAATGGATTGGATTTGTTTACGCGGATTTCAAGGTAAGACAATTTTGTTATTGGCAGGTACTGTCCCGTGGAAGGCTAATTATCGGAACTTGTTTTCCTAATTAGTCGAGGCGAAACCCCCTGCTTTTAGATTTAGGTTTGAGCTCTAGTTTATTGTTTTTAGCTTAGCAAGTGGTGCGTTTGCCCATTGTTACTCTATATTACATGTACTGGAGCTTAAGCATTCTCTTCTAGTTTATAGTTAAAATTTTGGTCTTTTGACCATAATTAATGAATCCTCCACGGCTGATGAGCTCTGGATTCACTCTTTTTCTATTCCTACTTAATAGCTGTTTGCATTTTTCCTTTTTATCATCATTTGTTATTTATAATTTGTTTAATATTTGTAATTCTGTTTGCTTAATCCTTTGTATATATATATATATATATACTAGCAAAAATACCCGGCGTTGCCTGCGTTAGCAATAACTATGAGAAACAATCGTTACTTGCATTTGTTTTCTGTTTTAAGTGAAAGAACTTAAAACACACTTTTTTGACGTGATTTAAAATCTAGCTTCTCTCTTACTCATAAAACTAAAGTAGCAGTAAGTAAAAAGAGAAAAATATTATTCATTTAGAAATGAAAACACGAAATTTAAGCGTTTACAAATTTGAAGAATTTCCGAAATATGAAATTAAACTTCACATGTTTAAAAAGATTTATCAGTTAATACTTATTTTTTGTTTACATGGAGTCTTACCTTCTCTGTATGGCTATTGAAGAACGAACTGTTTAAAAAATGTAGCCGCGCGCCCGTGATACCCTTAAACTTGCTTTAGTTATTTTGGAAATTTTCAATTATTGTGGGTTCTTGGTGCGATTTAAAATGTTACCGAATTTGCGGGAATCGTTTTGGGATGCCTTGGATAATGCTCCCCCTCTTTACTTTGTAAAACGGTATGTTACTAATTTTTGTTAAAGAGATAATGTCGCCATATGCTAAGATACTTTTGGTCACCATAAAATGGCGCTAAACAATTTCATCTGAAATGTTTCCAAAATAAGTAGTAAAATTTGGCGATGGTTTGAATTTGTGCACAAAGTCACATTAGTGGAAGTTTTTGTGCTGTTTATGAATTTGCCTAATTTAGTTGCTAGATTATTTTCTAGTAAAAAAAGTTTTTAAAGATTCTTTGATTGACGATATTTTGTTTAGATGGTGAAAGCTGACAAACTTTATTACGTAGTCTTTGACTTCAAAAACCGCGAAGTCTTTGACTAAAAAAACTGCCAAATGCATCCGCTATTGAAATCTTTCTGAATAAATTTTGGCGAGTTTTCTGCTGTTAGATTGGATAATGATTAAAAAATCCAATCAGCACAAATAATAATTAAAAAACCCATTAATTACACTAAAGTTCCGTTTAAATGGAAAATAATCAACCAAATCTAGTTATTATTAGCCAATCTTGGGGAAAAAACGTTACTTTCATGTTTGACTTGAGAAAAGCCTCAAACAGTCAGACGAAACACAAAAACATTCAACAATTCTTATGAACTGGGAGTTGAGATGATACACTAAATAATGAATTGGGTTGAGGAAAGCCTTCGAACATGGAACAAAAAAAGCTCATAACTCGTTTTTCATACAACTTAGAACTTTCTAACAAATGCCATCTTCAGCAGAAAAATAAGCGCTTTCGATGGACACATAACTTTAATATGTGCACGTATTTTTTCACCGTCATATTGGGGCATTTATGCGAAAATTTGGACAAATTAGAATAAAAAAGGAACTATCAATTGGATTTTTTTCGAACTAGTCTACAAACCTCCCCAGTACCAAAAAGAACAAACGGTAAAAGTTTCAGCCAAATCTGCCGGGTAGTTTCTGAGATCTTAGGGAACAAATTTACCAAACTCCATTTTTATATATATAGATATATATATATATATATATATATATATATATATATATATATATATATATATATATATATATATATATATATATATATATATATATATAATCTGTCAGAAATAGTTAGAAGTATCATGATAAAGAATGAAAGAATCTGTCTTACCTTATTATTAATATTAGCTTCTATTTTTTTTTTTTTTAAAGCTCAGCTAATGTGCTTTTACATACTATGCATGTATTAAATAGACAAAGAAATGAAATTATTCTAATGTATATTCTAGACATAATTCCATGCATGAACTGCAACTAGCATGGGTTATGCAAACCCCCTAATTTAGGTAAAAAAGGAAAAATTACGTAAAAAAATAAAATAATAAAATTTTTAAGTTCAACTAGGTATATTTCAATCAGTGTACTCAATCAGCAGCAGAATGTAATAGCTGCTACAAAGCACTAATTCAAAATTTAGTTCCCGGGCAACACATTCATAACTTGCATTTATACACAAATAGCAAGTATAAAGTTTTACAGAATATTAAATATTGCCAACAGGAAGTCAGAAATGTTATTAGGGGAGTAAAAAAAAAACATCAAAAAGCAATAATAGCAGATTATTGCAGGCACGTGTTTCAGCGTTACAAGGAACGCCTTTTTCAATGCAAAAGAAATAAGCTTATGGATGAAAAGGCATCCGTCCCCATAGCTAGACCATCTAACACAATATAAAACATCCCATTAAAAACAAAAGAACATTGCTTGAGGCAGGTATGAGTAAGGAAAATTAAATATTTAATTTCTGTAAAGGTAAAATGAAATTCAGAAAGTCTTCTATGACGGCATAACAATGAACCCTCGATGGGAACGTTTGTAAACAGAGTTAATATCAAAAGAAGCTATAAAAGAGTTATTTGTAACGAAACTATGAAATTTTTTTAACAAAATCAAGCGAATTTTTAATAGTAAATAAATTGTGACTCCTAAGAGGAGAAAGCAAAGAGACTACATATTTTGCAAGTTTAAACGAAGCCATACCAATATTGGAAACAATAGGCCCGAAAGGGTAACCTTGGCTAAAGCATAAAATCTAGCACAATTAGCGATAGATGGACTAACAGAGCATTTAACATTTGAAGGAATAGATTGTACAGACTTGAGAGCAGATGATGACGATGTCTTGTCTTACTTTACTTTTCAGGTATTTATTTATCTAATACTATTAGGATTTTTACCTGATGAGCAAACTGTTCATCATAGGGTGGTCTCAGCATTCCTGATGCAGCTGGATGAAGAAGCTCAGCTCGAGGAACAATTCCAGGGCGTGGCCCTCCCGAAGGATACCCAGTAGGTGGTAACAGCGGATGAGATCCTGAAGAAGGATGCACACCAGGTTCCATTCCAGGATGGGGCGGAACTCCCATAGCAGCTGCAGCCGCTGCAGCAGCCGACACAGCATCATGTGGATGCAAATGTAGGTGTGTGTGCGCATGAGCATGAGTATGAGCATGTGTATGGAGTTCAGGTGCTAGTCCAGCCATCTGCAAGCGGAGCAGTGGATCTGTTCCTAACATCAAGCGTTCAGAGTGTGCCCTTTCGGCATTCATTCGATCGATTGCTGCAGCTTCCGATACAGGTACACTTTGCGGGATGCCTAGTCTTTCGCGTTCCGCAGCTGAATAAAGAGCAAACGGCCCGTGGTTCATTCCCGCATGAGCAGGAGCAAGACCGACAGATGGTCCACCTTGTAATCCTCCGTAGCGGCGTTGAAGTTCTATCCAATGAGGATGATCGTAAGTCCTAGCTGCTTTCATTTCATATTCAGCTTTTAATTTATCAAAGTGCATGTCACGCTCTCGCTTCTCCATTTCCATTTCAAGTCTATAACTATAATTACAAAGAGAAATCAGTAGTTAGATTCATAAAGAAATAGATGTTTTCTGAAGCTAAAAAATGTTCTGAATTAAAAATACATTCAAAACTGCTGAAATAAATCTATATGTATAAGGCAACAGTTAATGAAATTTAATACAATTCAATGAATCTAATAATTACTTCACAAGATTGAAATGACTTATTCAAAATTCAATTGATATGAGCAAAAATGGTTTAAGGGACAGCAAAGTGAAAATTAAGTCATCATAAACAAAATCTCAGGACATTACATGGTTCTGAAAATGATCCCACCAGCAATTATACTCTGGTGAGAAAAAAAAGCAAATTTTCAGAGAGGAGTTAAATAATTTTGCCCTACTAAAAAAACATTTCTCCAAGAGACAATTATTTGTTCTTTAATGCTATCTTCCTCAAAAAGGGGGGGGGGTGTAAAAATTTCTTAGCAGAGACATATAGAACAAGAACCAAGGCACAAAGTTAGGTACTAAGTTATAGATAGTGCAAAATGTTGGAAACTTTAAGGACAATATTAAAAATTTGCCTTTTCTCCAATTTTAGTTTAATAGTTTTAACAAAACACGGGGAGAAAAAAAAAAAAAAAAACTGCCTTATTCTGATATAAGTTTAAATTGACTGATGCAGATCAAGACTTTAAATACAGTAAAATCTTGAATCCCTGGAACATGCAGATGAATTTCACATAACATTAGATCATTAATATATATGTTTTATTTGACGCGTTGCTTTCATTACTCGATTTTAACTATACCACATCATCAATTTCTTTGTTACTTGATGCATTCAATATTTGACTAGTGAGAGATTCTAAAAAAAAAAAACACACACACACACACAAATGAACATTTCAGATGATTTCAATGACAATTAAACAAAAATCTATAAATGTACCTTTCCCTAGCAGCTGCTCCATACATGCCTGATGTCAACTGGTAGTGCAGAATGGGATCAATTCCATGAGGGAGGACCCCAAGCGGTCCCGCTTGAGGCGCCCTAGCATAACCAGGAGGAAAGGCAGCAGCATGAGGGCGAGCATATTCACTCAGTTGTCTCAGAGCAGGAGTATCTGGTCCATTTCTCGGAACATGTCTGTCGAATGGACTAAGGTGATGTCCATCTCCTTGAGAACTTGAACCAGGTTTGCTATCTGGGGTAGAGCCCAGCCGCTTAAAAAGAGTAAATGAAAAATCGAATAACTGTAGAAATAACAGAAAACATCAAGCTGCAATGTAACTCTTTCAATCAAAATAAAATTAGACAAGACTGAACATAATGCTTTCAAATGAGGAGACCCTTTGCCTCCTGCTCAATTGACCTTAAGAACCCTATCTTCTAAATTGACTACTTGGTTTCATGGGCAGAAGTTTGAAAAGCACACCTTCAAGATACCACCAAAGGTGGAAACTAACCTAGGTCACAAAAATTTTAAATATGCTACAACATGCAAGTGGAATTATGACAAAACAGGTGAATGGTTAAAAAGGGTCTAAAAAATCTTGTTTCCCTATCCTTTAAAATAGGAATTTTAATTTATTATTCATATTCTGCAACTTAGGTCAAAACATTTTTTTAGCACTTTTCATAACATAGAAACATTCTAGATAGCCAATGAAGGAGAATAAGCATTAATATTACATTTTATACTGCATTATTTAAAGCAATAATGTGAATCTTTAATAATGATCAATTTGCAAGGCCACCAAGAGCCAAGACCGGCCCTACGTCCATTTAATATTCCCATAACCTCTCCCTCTACAATCCACACTATTCTAATTTCAAGCAGGGCACCTAATTTATGACTCAGCTGACTTACCGTCTAGCTGGCCTTGCCAATTTGCATGTTAATTAACATATTTAACAGTTTTCTAAGAAAAATTCCTGGATTCATCACTTAAAAAAAAAAAAAGAAAAAGGAATTTTGAGATAGCTATGGATAAGCTTCATTTCTGATCATCAGTGTGAGAACATTCTTGCTTTGAAGAATTAATTGCATTCCATAATATTTGAAGTGGATCATCACACCCAACCAAGACCATTTGAAATGATTAAACTTCTCAACACCAATGATGAATCGTTTGAACAAAGGGATTTTTTCTAAACATTTCAAAGACGCTTATGCAAGGTATCATATGAATTTTGAGTTAATGAGAAATCCAACTATGAAGCTGGCATAAACATCTCATCCTCTTTTGAGGATCACAAGTTGTTGATTAGTGGTAGTTCGATATTTCAGCAATTTACCACTCAGTAACATTGCATTGATTCAATGTTTTATTTTATCATCATTATCAATAGTCATCATTTGTAAGATGACACAATGAAAAAGAAGCAGAAATGAACTTTAATTGTTAGGTCTAGAGGGGTACATAGCAACCTTGTGGGGTGGTGGGAAGCGCACCGAAGTATATGTACACAACTGGTGAAGGAGAGGTGGGGCAAGTTGGTCCCCTTTTTTACTTATTTTTTATCTCATCAAAAAATTTAATGATTTGTTTGATTTTCTACAATAAGTTTCAGTAAACACTTCTCAACACCACAGATTTTTTTGGAAGTGCTGAATTGGTAAACTTTCTTTACATTAATTTTTTAACAGAACCTTGTAAAGTAGACCAACACGTTGGTCTGCCTGGTGGGGCACATAAGACTGCATAACTGAAACAACATTTGTTATAATTTTAGTGATAAATACTATTAAACTTTGTAACTACCTTATTCTCTGTTGTGTATAGAGTGAAAAATATTAAGTTTAAAGATCAATATAACATATTAAATTGATTTTTTGATAAATCATCTTTACTTAAAAACAGCAATAAGCATTCACCATTATTACACAATTATTTTTTAAAAAATCAAAAGAAAAATCATAGAATAGTTATAATTATTTTGATTTAAGAGAAAAAAAAGTTTTTAAATTATGTGGGGTAGGTTGGTCCGGCCAAACGTGCCCCACAAAGAGTGGACCAACCTACCTTACCTTCTTGGTCTGAAAAAGTGATGTAATAATTTTTTTTCTTTTTGACAAAAAATGAAAAAATCACCAATTATATTGAACTAAAGGAACTTAATTTAAGAAAGAAATTCAATTTTTCCCCTGCAATCTTGATGAAAACCATTCACAAAATATAAAGTTAGTTTTCGGAAAATTACTCAGGACTACTGAAATAACACTTTCTGGAATAAAATTTGTTCAATATAACTGTACCATGTGATTTCATTATAGGATCCATACGACCGTATGAGCTTTTTGTTGGTCATAAAATAAAATAAAAAATATTAATAGTATTAAAATAATTGAGACTGGTCCAACGTGCCCAGCAGATGTAGTCTTTATGATTTTATGTAGCTTTTTGTCTTTTTCATTAGTACTTTTAATTACTTTGCGTCATTTTGCTTCTCAAATTCTTGTCTAAGAAAAAAAATTACATATCTACTCCTCAGACAATCCAATATATACTACAAAACTTTAAAAAATATTTTTAATTCTTACAGCTTTTGTTTCCTCTCTTTCTTTTTCTGCCGCTTTCCTGGCACGTTCTTCCCTTTTTCTTGATAAGCTAGATTCTGGTACAGGTTTAAAAGTCAAATCTGTTCTTGCACATGAATTAAACTCCCCTCTGTTCCAATGGCGAAGAAATCTGGAGACAAACAAAATTTAAATGTTTATTATGTAAAAAAAGGGGGGGGGGGTAACTAATTTAGTAATTTTTTCATAAGTAAATAAAAATTACATAATAACTGAAAAATAAAGAAGCAGATTTAAAGTAAAGTCCAACAGGGTTTCTGCTCATGTTTTTTTTTTTTAAACAAAACCTAAAGACTTTAAGAATATTTTAAATGAAAATTAAGAAACTAAAACTATTTCATTGCTAACAGTATGATGAATAAAACTAATCATCAAGATAAAATTAAACTAAATGTAGCTAAAATCATGAACTTAAGAGGAATATTTAAGTCAGTTTATTTCTGTAAAGAAAGACTTACATTTTAATTGCTTTAATGCATGACTATCAAAACTTTGTAATGAGAGCTTTTACTTATAGATTAAATATTCAAAAAAATGGTATAGACATCAATAACAGAACATGTCAGTTCACTTACATTTCATTTCATTTAGCACTAATGAAAATAAACCACCCTCAATGAATATATTGCATACACAAATAAAATGACTAACTTTCTCACAAATTTCTTATAGAAATTGATTTTTAATAATTATTTTCTTACCTATCAATAATTTCCTTAATAAGATTTGATATTTTGAGATATTTTTAACAATTGAAGGGCCACAGGGAAGAATGATCGTAGTCTTTTTTTTTTGTTGTTGAGGAAATCAGATTTCTGTGGGAACTGTTAGATTATTAAATAGTTTTCAACTAGAATATCATTATGGTCAGAAATAATCATAGTCACTGAGTTATAACAAGAAAAAGTTTGACGCTAATGTGCAAGACTAATGGACTTCAAATCTTAAAAATGCAATACTTGAAATTATTGAGTCAAAGACGATGATCATTCTTCCCCATGGCCCTTTAATTATATATTTATTTTAACAGTTAAGAAACAGCTTTATTTAAGCAAATCAGGTGAAGTACACTGAGGCACATACAAAGATATGAGCATGTGTAACATTTTAGCATTTTGTTAACACTTTTCCCCCAATTTTAGCTTTTATGCCAAAGAACTTTTGAACCCAGCTTAATCTTGATATCCTAAAACCCAATGATATTGCTGCAAATTATACTACATATGAGGCAGTGAGATGCAAAGGGATGTAAGTGGCAAAATTAAAAATTTGGAGATAGCCAGTACACATGGTAGGTGAAACTCTCTTCTGTCTTGAGGCAAGATAAGGTACTATTAGCCCTGGTAGTTTCTGCTGTATAACATGATTTAGAAAAAAATTTCAATGAAAGCTTACCTAGGATGTTATCTTTAAAAGCATTTGACTTAAAATTTGAAAATGTCCACTTACATCCCTTTGCTTCTCACTGCCTCATATGACACTTTAACAAATTTAAATTTATATTGCACAGTGGCATAACCAGGAAAAATTTCGGAAGGGGCTATGGCAAGTTTTAGTCCCTTTTGGCAGTGAGTCAAAAAACTAAAATTCCTTAAATTTGGAGGGGGCAATAGTCTCAAATCTCTATGTATATGCTACTCATTGCATATGTGTTAAGTTTAAAAAGTCACCGCAACATCTTGTATTGAAAAAAATAAATAAATAAAATAAATAAATAAAAATAATAAGGATTTAATTTCGCTTTTGAGAATCAAATGAGTTTATTTTTTACTCACATTGCAGAAAGGCTTCGGTGACATTCAACATCTTCAACTCTAGGCTCAGGACTAGGACCTCTGAAAGGAAAATGAGTCTCTGGTTCTTCTTCAATAGTCACAGGTTCTTGAATAACGGAACATTTTTCAGACTCTTGTCGTTCAGCAGATGCATGCATCTGATTTTGAGACAAGGGAACCTGTGGCGGAAGATTTGCAACATATGTCGTAGGAGGCAAATGCTGCGATGGTGTAGGCAACCCTGTTGAAGAATGCATCTGAGACAAAGGATGTGGTCTTGGTAGCTGGTGAGAATGACTACTTGACTTAGCAGGTGCTTGTTGGCCCATTCCTACTTGAGGGTAGTGGGAGCTTTGATGTGCAGGCTGAGGCATGGACTTCTGGTTCAGAGAGTTTTGATTTTGAACAGAATACGACAGTGGTGATTTTGATGAGCTACGAGATGAAGATTGATGAGTCACAGAAGAATGGGAAGTAACAGGAGGAGACTGCATGGAGCTCGAGGATGATTGTGTCGTACGAGAGAAGGAAGAGGAGCTTTCGTTATTGTGATCATGAGACTTGGTTGGAGGGGGTGATTCACGGTAGGGTTGTGGCAGTGCAAGTGGGGCAGAGCTGTAGGGAGATGAGGTTGGAGGAGGAGTATGAGTGTTACTGGGAGAGTGAGAGGGAGTATCGGAGTTATATTTGTGCTTTATCGGCTGTGGAGGCATATGGGGAAATGGAGGCAACGCTGGAGCATATGGATACTGGGGTGAGAAAGGTCTGTAGTTGAAGGCGGACATGGATGACTGTGAGTGTGAGGTAGCTATTAGTGTGGAGTGTCCACTGTAAGGCATTTTAGAGTGATTATGATAGGAGAGAGATATGGAAGATGATGCAGATATAGATCCAGTTACGGAGCTGTTTGTCATGGACATGGATATACTGTTCGAAAAATGAGCTTGGGACTGTGTTGGGAGCGAAGGTGCATACACATGTGGATGATGAACTGGTTCATGCATGGGAGGGGGAGGAGATGAAGATGCAACATCTACTGGCTCCATTTTGATGCTTTGGGGGGAAGGTGCCAGATACTGTGAAGGATTTGGAATTGTTGGTTTTTCCTCTATCGGAACCTCTACGTTTGGAGATGGATATTGAGCGGGATCAGGACGCGATTCCTCAATAACTGCTGCCGGTTCTTCAACAGGCGGATGATAGCTAATGGGTGACGGCACAGGTGATGGGGTGTATGATGCTCCTATTACTTCTTCTTTGATTTTATCAACCATTTCAAGAGGCTCTGGATGTTGTTCCTTAATTTCAACATTTTCAGGCGTTTCCTCAATATCATTAGTTATTACTTCTTGCTTAATTTCAACAGGACAAATTACTGGTTCAGAAACTTCAGGTGGAATATATTCTTCTTTAATAGTTATATTTACATCAACTTCTTGAACATTTTCAGCAGCAGGTTCAGCAGGTCTGTTGAAATAGAAATAGGTGTAAATTTTAACAATTTTTAAACACATCAATAAGTTCAGATTTGAATGTATACTATTGCAACACACACAAAAAAAAAAAAAAAAAAAAAACCATACTTATGTCACTTTTCAGTTTCGTTTTTACAAGCTTAATACTGTTTAGTCCCTAAACAGTCAATATCATATGGAATGATATCCAACAGAAACATTTTGAACATATACATGTACTATGAATTAAGTATTAGAAAGTTTATTCTTATTTAAAAAAAAAATCTATTGGTTTTTAATTTGAATAGTGTTCAAATTGTCCCACAAACATGATGTACAAGAAATTAAAACACATAATGATAATTTGCACTCCAGCCATTTGATGTTTCAACTATAGTTGAGCATAAAAAGAAGTCCTAGATTATACTGCTAAGATGGTAACAACTAATTGGTTAAAATATGTTTAAAGGATTTATATACAAAAAGGTAACTTGAGAAAAAGTATTGCAGCCAAAAAATAAATTTAATGTTATTCTCATAGGATACTGTTGAATATCTTTAGCCTTAACTTACATTTGAATAGAAACTTTCCACACAAAAGTTTCCCCTTTTTTTTTTTCTTTCATTCTTTTTTTTTTTTTTGTAGAAATTCAAGAATTTTTAAATTACAAAAAAGATTTTTTTCTTTTACAACGACAACTACATAATTATATTTGATAAAGAAAAAAGTTTATAATTCTAAGAACATTTTTTTTTAATCAAAGAAAAAGTCTTCCATAAAAATATATAATCCAAATTACTAACATTTCAGGTTCAGGCTCAGTTGCAGTAGGTAGCTGAGGTAAGAGAGGTGCAGGACTTGGTGTAGGACTTGCACTGGGACTAGGTGAGCTTGGCGCTTCATTATCCGGAGCAGCATCTTCATTTGAAACACTGCTTTCAGTACAAACAGATTCAGATGGGCTATCAGAACGGCTTTTCTTTTTCAAACTTCCTGACTTTTCTTCATCAGCATCCTCAGGTGATGTTTTTTCTTCTTTGATTCGTTTCTTTGTCTTTAAAGGTGTATCTTGAGTCTGCTTCTATGCAAATGCAATATATTAGTACAACTACTGAAATTTTGTTTAAATTACTAACAAAATAGCTCATCTTTTCTCTCTTTAGAATGACAGCCTAATGTACTTCCGTAATTGAAAAAAAATAAAGACAACAGTTGAAAAGAACACTGCTGGCTGGACTAATTTATCAAACATTAAGATGCAGCTCCGGACGAATCCGGAAATTTTAGCAAGAAAAACCTTAACTTAACATAATCAGCATTAACTACAGTTGATTATGAATTATTGGATTGTTTTACTGCTCTCATTTGAAAGCAATAAAACAATCCAATTTGCTGATGGAACTTTTGCAAATGCTTTCTTAATTATTTAAAAATCAGTATTACATCAATATATCAATGTAACGATTAGAGCTTGAATGCTCATAAAAAATACTATTATGCATGTTTTCTTTAGAAAAATTCTTTTTCTTTTTTTTTCAGTGAATGAGATAAATAATGGCTTTTAACACAATGTTTTATAACTAAATTTTTAAGGCATTGTCTTTTTGAAAATAAACTAAAATAACATTTGCAAATCATATAACTCATTACATTTTTAACAATGGTTAGCTTAAATATTAAAATACACTTATTTACACATCTAACACTTAGGAAAAAACTCCCCTCAATGTCAAACAACCATATAGTAAAATGATAACTGAAATTTTAATTTATCATCATGAGCTAGAAACATTTCTAACACTTTGCTTTTCGCATGAAATGTTTTGAAATTTTATATTACCAAGCTTTTATACTTTATGATGGTATCAACAAACCACTTTTTTGCTGCATCATTTTTGTTTATGCAAAAATTTACAACTTTCTAGTTAAAAAAAAAATTTTTTTTTAGAGCACAGCACTGAAAAGAAAATTCAGTAAAAATATCATACAATTCAACTTTTGATTTAATTTACCATTTATTAATTGTGGAAAAAGTGGAAAGAAACTCGTGCAATATTTCACTCATTCTTAGCATACATTCCAAGTAAAAATATAAATAAAAGTAAGGATATGAAAAAAAGGGAGATTAACGTCTGATAAAAATATTGCCAAAAACAAAAATTATAAATTAATGTGCAGCTATTAAACTGTTTAAAATTCTTTAGAAAGCAGTCCCATATTCCACTTTCCTATAGAAAACTGTTTTATATACCGTCGGACCCTCTTTTTAACGAATTTCACGATTTAGCGAATTCTTCTTTTTTCCCCGACTAAAATGAAGGCAAATCTCCCTATTTACCGAATAATATACACTGAATTAACAAATTAGTTTAGCATTAAATTTTTTTTTTTGAATTTGAGTTCAGAAATATTGGATTGTTTACTAAATATTATATCCATATTGTCAGAAGCAGAAAAAGACTAGTCTTGGAATTAACAATTTTTGACGGACGAGGGGGCAACCAATGAATATTGATTATGATGCAGAAAGCAATAATGAAACTCCCATTAAAACTTACTTTTTCAAATGCTTTACATGGCCCGGAAACTAAAAACATATGCAGAAGGCTGAAAATGGCACAGTATTTTCGTCTCTTCATAAAGTCGAAAGAGAACTACTATTTCGAGTCAAGTACCAAGGAAATTGTCAAACATCTATCACTCAGTAGTTCAAAATTTAACATAACTAGAGTGTAATAAGTCGTGGAAAGCGGAATAAAAAGTGTACACATTCTAATTATGAATATTTTTGCGTAGTTGCTTATTAGGGGTTATAGATAAGGTAAGTGCAGTTTTTAAAATTTTTTTTTCACATCCCGATATTACGAATAACCCTGATTTAACGTATATTAGTTTCGGTCCCATTGAATTCGTTAAATCGGGGTCCGACTGTATATCACATAAAAAGTCTTGTAGTATTAAATACATCCAAAATATAATATTTTAATTTGGAATCTACTTATTAATTTTTTAATACGCGTAATTACAATTCAAAGTACAAAGAATCAAATGCTAATGCTAGGGAATAAAATAAAATACAAATGCTTAGACTTCCAAAATAATGAATAATGACCTATCACTATGACTATTAGAATGACTAAGTAACTTGAAAAAAAAAAAAAAAAAGCTAAATGAATAAAGCAATATTAAAAATAAAGCAATAATGGGAATGCTAATGTATGAAATAATTAACAGCGATAAAAACATTATCATATGTACAGAAATTTGCAACAAATATCAGCCAAATACATCAGGATCTCAAGGAATCCATTTTTCAAATTCAGAAAAGTGAGCTTATGGATGTAATGTCATCTGCCAAAAGCCTTTGTCAAATATCTTACATCTATTAGCTCACTTTTCTGCAGCGAAAAAAAGAGATATCTTGAAACCCCCAAAACTACAAGTTGTTGTTAATTTATGCACTTATAACATGTATTTTTTGAACAGTCACTAGGTTGCAAAAAACTTTCATACCTGTTTATGAAACAAGTTAGGACAGTATTCTACACTTTAGTTCATATTGGTCAGCAAAAACCACAGGACCAATATCAGTTTTTGACATCCAAAACTTTGCCGAATTCAGTCCCACTGAACACCATTCAAGCTTTATTTATTTTTTTATTTTGTCAATAAGGCATTTCACAAAAACTTATTGTTCCCTGAATAGCCCAATTAGGTAATGGGTCAAAATGAAATTTTTTTAAGATTCATGCTCTTTACGAGATGTAGTATAAAAAATTATCCATTTTTAAAATTATTGGTATTTTACTAGCCTAAGACAGTAAAAGAAAGAGAGAGAGAGAGGTGGCAGGAATTAAAAAAGGATAAATACAGTTGCAACAGATTTTGAAAAGTTTGCAAAGAGTTATTAACTAGAGGGCCAAGCCATATCTTCAAACTTGTAGGTTTTCAAATCAACTGGCCATTCAGGGCAGAGAATTTCAAAACTATTTTTTACAATAAAATTTTAACTGCATAAAAAAGGTTTCTTTTGAAGGATTGAAACAATGTTATAAATTACATGTGCCCATGAAACACAAAATATGAATAAAACAAAATAAGCATTAGGGAGAAAAAATGTTAGCAATTTTTTTTTTTTTATAAAATTCAATTTTTTTTTAAATGTAATCATCACTGTTTTACGTTAAGAATTCATTTTTATTGCTTTCGAATAAAAATAATTGTAAGAAAATGCCATACCCGTTTCTTGTCACGCTCTAAACTACCGTTACTGCCATTACTAGCAACACCAGGAGATTTTCTTCCAGTTTTGGCGGCTGAAGCATTTGTATCATTGCTTACTGTCTTAGGACTCTGACGCTATTGCATTAGGGGGAAAAAAAACAAAAATCATTTTCTTTGAAAAAATTTTTGCTAAGTTATTAAACTTATTATTGATTATAAATGTGCCTGTGCATGCATAATTATAAGTATATTAGCAATTGTACGACTAAACGGATTTAAAAAACTTAAATGAATTTTTTTTTTAATTTTCTGAGTTTTATTTATTTAAACAGGGTTTAAATGACATCCAGCCATAAAAGATATGATAACGAAGCAATGGGAGTAATGAGTTTAAAAAAAAAAATATTGTAAGTTTTGATATGTTTTTAGAGAACAGCTGTCTAATGGAAAATTAAGCAAAATTGGAGCTTTATAGGAAAATTGCCTGTGACAAGTTGCTTATAAAATGATTAATTTTGACAACAGAAATTTGGATTGTAGTTTCGCAAAGCTATGACTAAAAAGAAAAAAAAACGAACTAAATTGAATAAAAGTAAAAATTGCATTTCCCTTCATATGGACATAGTTTGAATATTTTGACAAGAAAAAGTTTTCAACTGCACAGACGTCAATGGACCCACATACAACATTCATATCATTAATGTACTTCAAAATATTAAAAACATGAAGTAAATAATTTCTAATAATAGATAATGAACCTTTTTTCTTTTTGAACAAAAGCATTGTTAACTGCATTTTCAAATATGATCTACTTCATTCAACCCAAGTTTAAAAAAGTTGCCAAAAACTGGTAATTTGAAAACAAAAAAAAGGTTTAATTGACCTAAAAAAAAAACATAGAACCAAAAACTTATGAAACAAATTATCAGTACTCTAAGCACAAGTACAAGATTGTGAACACTGCAACACATGTGCATATTATCTCACATTTTTATTTTATATAGGTAGAATAAATCAACAATTATTTCAAACCAGTAAATGCACAACATTTGCCTATTGCTGAAAAAAATTCTATATCTATTACACGTATTTTAGAGGGTAAAAAGATTAATCAAGGAAGATAAATTTTAGATGAACCATTTAACAGATATTTTTAAATAAAAACAAATATTTCAAAACATATTTGCACACACAGGCCTTTCACAATATTCCTCATTAAAAAAAAAATATTTCCCTTGCTAATTTTCCAAAATTTCTCTCAGACAATTGAACTTTTCTATCTCCAAAATTAAACATTAGGACTTCTCTTTAAATGGGTCTAAAGGTAATAAAAATCAAAGTTTCACTTTTGAACTTTTCCATTCCAGTAAGCAGTATTTACACAAACTGTTACTTCTCATTTAAAAGCAATATGTATGCATAGTTAATAAAACTGAAAAATGCATTTTTTTTTTTTTCATTTTTATCTAGTACTTTCCCAATTTAATGTGTGAACATTTGTGAATTCTATAATTGCATTTATTATCTCTGTTCTTTTTTCATGTTGACTATTTTCTTAATTTTTTTTAAAGAAAAACAATAGCGAGTTAAACCAGGAGTTACAATTTTTATTCTGGCAGAAGAAGATAAAGTTGGATGACTGGTTTAAAGTAGTAGGGGAAAATTTAGTTAGAGCAAAAACATTGGGAAGAGTAGGAAATTCCCCCTGAATATGAAGTGAATAAAACCACATCCACAAAATAAAATAAGGGCAGATAAATTAGACCCCTTACACTCTAAATAAGTTTCCAAGAGGAAACTAGACAAAGAAAGCCTATCTTATGTATGTAACAGATGAAATGATGTGTGGAACTGTACTAAGCATGCTTTAAATTTGAAAAATTACAAGAACAATTCTGTAACTGCAAGAATTATTCTGTCAGAAGGTAAAGGGCAGTATCTGCAAATGCTTCTTTTTTTTTTTTTCACTTTTGTAATCTATTGTACTTTAGCTTTACTGCACAATCTTGCTTGTTTAGTTTCCACTGAAAATAAAGCACAAAAAAGACGTCAAGCTCCAACATTTCACTATTGTTAGTTAACGCAATTCTCTATAAACCTCACAACTTTTCAGAAGTAAACAATAGGTTTTTAAGTTTAAAAATCCCTTTGTTTTGCCTTGCTAACATAAAAATTATTAGGAAAATTAAATTTTGAAACAGTTTTTCATCTTTTCAGCTTAATTTAAAGCTTTTAAATGAAAATTAATATTCACAATAAAGAGAAAATATCAGATGGCTCTTGAAAATGCAGCTGTAATGCAAACTATGAAGCTGGCAGAAGTGCAAGATAATTCACTTTATTTTAATTGTAAAGCATATTTCTTTGTGAATGATTAGTTGTATAATTAGTATTTTAATACTCATTGCAGATAGAACTAATTCTGAAGTGCTAATATATATATACTCTGAATATTAGTTTCAAAATTTGTGAAATGACCTGTATAACGCCAAAACCTGTATAACGCAAAAGCTCTGGTCCCAAGGTGTGCGTTATAACGGTCTTCTACTGTATCTCAAAAACTCATTTCTGAAGATACTGCCCTTTGCTTTTCCACTGAAGTATAGCTATACGCAGGAAAAATCAAAGATACCCCTCACACATCCCTGTGGTCATGGCCCTAATCCTTCAAGTCGAATAGTAACCCTATCTATTGATCAGTGAAAGAAATTCCTGCTCTCCATTAAAAATAGCTTAGAAAAGCAGTTCCATGGGTGAGATATGGTAAAGAGAGAAAATAATTTCGAACTCCCTACTCTGCTACTACCAGGATGATAGTAAATTCAAGAAAAATTTCTGAACACACTGAAATTTTTAGAAACTTTGAGGAAGTGCAACCCCCACCCCCTCCCGTAAAAACTCTTCAAATATGCATACAAAAATAATTGAAAAAAACCATTTTAAAATTTTTTTTTAAAATAATTTTTAAGTTTTAGAATGTGTAGTCAGCCTGAAATTTTCGGAAACGGCAATTAAAATTATCGGAAATTTCGGATTACAAACACCCCTGGCTACTACAAATTTTTAAACGAAAATTCAATATAATAAACAAAACATCACATGCAAACAGGTTACAAAATTAAAGTAGCATACACACTACTTTTGGGTTTATTTTAAATCAATATTATATTTCATTTTTTATTTACCAAGGCAGAAAGTCCTTTACCTTTGAGTAGTTATATAATAAATGTGAAACTACTTGCCGAAATCATTTTTTTATTTCATATTAACACACAAGATTGGATTTCAGGAAAGGAGATTTGGAAGATGAAACATTTTGAAATAAACCCAAGAAATCACTCAAATATAAAATTTTCTATTAATACGTCTTAGGAGCAACATTATTATAATTTATGAGCTATGACGATTTCAAAACACAACATTAAGAACAATTTCATTATTGATAGACATACCTCCTTACTCCTCCTAGTCCTCATCACATGCTTTCCATTCAAGCCGTCTTCTTCTTTTACAGGTTGAAAAAGAAAAGGTAGATTATCTTTAGAGTCTACAGGCCTTAATTCCCCATGCTTCTTGTAATAAAGTCTGCATTCTGTACACATTACAGCTAAATCTTTTCCGACGGGCAGCCAGTCTTTAGATGCTAGAATAAAAGAAACCAAAACAACACAAATTAACAAATGCATAGATAGATACAGAGCACTGTCAAAGAAAATTGTCTCACTATTATTAAAATATACCAACTATTTTAAAAAAATGTAAGTTACTTAATCCCCCCCCCCATAACTGAGTTTATAGACCAAATCATTTACATCATAAAACAGCCATCTCCCCCCCCCCCATTACTAAAAAACTATTTCTTTCCTTTCAAATTCTGTAAGCTTTTCTTGATCATTTTCCCCCTACTTTCTTGGTAGTTTTCTTAAGCAACTAAGTTTCAAAACATTTAGAAAAAGCTTTCTGAAAGGCAACATATATTTATTGCTTATAAACAATCAACGGCACCCATATGCAAAATTTTAAGGAGGGGGGGGGGGGCTAAAAAATTTTCCCCATGGTTTAGCAGAATATTTTCCCCATGGAAACCGATTTCAGTACAGATTAGAGATATTAAAATTTGACAGTTTTAATAACTTATTCATTAATGGCTGGAAAAGAAATTTTTATGCATTTCTGCTAAGAAAAAAGCACTAAAAGCAAGGAAGTTCTCATTTCTAAAGGGGGGTCAAGATCCCCCTTTGCCCCCCATATGGGTGCACTTGTAAACAATGTATATATTGCAAGCACTTTTTTATTGATAAAGAAAATTTTCTTTCAAATTATTTTCCCTTAAAATAACATACAAAAATTCTTTCATGAGGGGAAAAATTACAATGCAAAATTACAGTTTATGGCATCAACAAGGTGAATTTTAAACAGAAGAAATATCAAACATTAATATCTCATTAAAAAAAAAAAAAGTAAAATATAAATTTCTTTACATATTTGGGTGCTCTTACTGCAGTGTATTTCAAAATAAAATCTGCTTTGGAACCTTACTTGTAGTACAACAATTCTGACAAGTATAGCCAGTTACATCTCTTGAATCTGAATCCTCAGAATCTTCACCTTCATCACTGCCAGAGCTGCCAGCATCCACTAAAAAATATGATTAAAAAAATTATAATTTTTTTAGTCTAGACAGTAGATATACATTTTAAACTCTTTAACATGAATGCATAAATTTTTTTTTGGTACACAATTCAATGACACGGTTTAAATTCAATTGCATGCATTACAAGAAAACATTTTTTCCCAAATATTTTCAGAACTTTTTATTCCCATCTTCAGTACAAGCAGTCAAGAAAGTTTATAAGACTCTTAAAGAAGTTTATAAGATGCTTTAAAGAAATTTTTTTTTTTCAAATGTCCCATTTCTTTAATAATGATGGGGGGGGGGGGAATCAAATGCTTTAAAGTACATACAATTAATTCATTCCTCTCGAGGATGGAACAAGATTGTACATTTCCAGTACAGGAAGAACAGAAGGGGGGGGGGAACCAGAACAGAAAGGGGGAAAAAACAGAAAGGAAAGGACAGACAGAAAGGGAAAAAAAAAAAAAAACTGCACAGAAATCTCCCTATCTTTTTTAGAAAATTAATTCAACAATTTTTGAAAAATTATTTTAAAATGTTTGATTTTGCAGTACACTTGCCTGTATAGAAATCAAGCTTTTGTGAAGCACTATAGAAAATGCAAACTTTTTGACTGTAGTTCCCTGCATCCCAGTTCAATACTTAAGATTTGCATTAATTATGTTTTTTCCCTTTTTATTTTGTAGCAGTTGATAGCTCTCTATATATACGAAAATACTTCAAATAATTGCCGAAGCATTGATCAAATAACAGAAAACTTACTGTAATCATTGGATGCCGGTCTATTATTCTGCTTAATTGGGCTTGGCTTGACACGACGTAAAGTGTTTTGCCGACGATTTCTCCTGTGAGTGCGAGAGGTAATAGCTCCCGGTGATTTTTTCCATAAGTAATAAAATTCAACTAAATCAGCCTACAAAAGGAAATTCCGTTATTAAATCAGCTGACAAAAAATAAATACTCAATTCAGCTAATTTGTTTTTAAACACATTTCTAAAAAGAGTTACAGTAGTCTTTCACAACAGAAGTGACAACATTAATCACATTTGTGCTCAGCAGGGTTTCAAAAGATCAAAATATTTTCTAAAATATCTAAAGAAACAGATGTTTTGATTTTTTGGATGATTTCAATCAACGCAAACTAAAGTCTTTAAACAGTAACTATCATCAAATAACTGTTGCTTATTTTCTTTATATTATTACTATAATATATATATCTATATCTATATATATATAATACACCTAAAATTAATGTTTCTTTCAATATTTGTGTGTAAATATACATTTTATGTAAAAATTTACCTACTTTAAAAGGAGTTTATGATTGAAATTTACAATTGTTTGTGAAATGCGATAATTTAACGTTCTAAAAACAAAACATTACACAACTGATATAACTGACTACTACATTCATGCGCTCTGTAATACTGATTATATCTGTAAAAATCACAGAAATACATCACAGTATCATATACATCAATACAAAATACCACATAGGCTGAGCACCACAGATTTAGAGCAATACCTAAACATATAAAAAACATTGTACAAATTAAGAATTCAACTTTTTAGTTAGTTTAGAAATCATATAATTTAACAAACTAAAATATATCTAAGCATGAACCTGTCCCATTTCTAATTTTTCTATTTGGCAGAAATAACTTCAAAATTTGGCTCATGACGGTTTCAGCAAATGTTCTGGCAAACATTAATGCAATTTTGATAGAATTACAAAATATAAATAGGGTTAGTCTGAAAACTAAAGGAAAAATATAAATGTATAAACATTTACCGTTTCTTTGTGTGGTAAAAGTTCTTTGCGAATTTTAAAGAAATTCTTCCCATATTGCCGCAAACCTTTCACAAAGCGTTTCTGTAATAGTAAATGGATAAAATTAGTATGCAATTAGAAATAAAAGAAACAACTTAAAAAATATAAAGTAGGTGCCGCTTAATGTGATCACTTTGGGACAAATACAATTTGATAACAATAACCGACTGATAATCAACAATAACCGAAAAGAATCCAGGAGACACAAAATAATGATTTTTTTTCAATTAAGGTGCATTTATTTTGGCAACTCAAATTAAAATCACAATGACTCAACTAAACGCAGTTTCAAATAATAAATTATTAAATTAACAGAATGGAAATATCTGAATTATAAAAAGTTAAAGTTAAATTTTGTAAATCTTAATCACATAGTAATAGGTGAAGTAAAATATGAACGTTTTCCCTGACATTTGTAAAGCAGTTTCAAAGCACATTCAGCTTTTCTATCGTTTCCAGCATGGTTTTGCTTGTTGTTTAAATATTCATTTAACTTCGCTTTGTTTTCAACCTCGACATAATTCTTTTACAGCTTACAAAGTAATGGCAACAATGGAAGTCCTACATTAATGCCTGCAACATGTCCAGCGACTGAATTTTTTTTAGATGCAAAAGAAAGTTATCTTAGGGGGAGTCTGTACTCACTGGAGGCGAACTTTCTGTAGCTTCATTCCTAGAAAAATTTTGTACTGCTATTGAAAAGCACAAAATGCTAAACAGGGTTTGCCTATATATTTCTGTTAATAGAGAAACAAAAACGGGGGAAAAATTGAAAATTTATGAAAAAGTGATAACAATAAATGAAGACACTGATCACAATCTCCAACTTTTTTAACCCATGATAACATACAAATGTTCTGGGACGTCGTGATTCTGATAATATGAAGCGAATGATAACATTAACTGTGATCACATTAAGCGGAGCCTACTGTATATATTCTAGAATTTTTTTCGAATAAAACAATTGGTTCTAATAATGCTGCTCGACTCAAAATTTGAATATGTGTAAAGCATAACTGGCAATTTTAGTACCAATCAGGTGGATTCTTCACATTTTATCTACAGAGTGCAGTTTAAAAGAAAAAAATTGCTGTCGTAAAATGCTACAAAATTTCCATTTTGGGATGAAAACTTAGTCTTGTAATCTAAAACTAAATAGTTTATTGGCTGAACTATTAAAAGTAATACAGCTAAATTCTCTTCATTTCCCTAATGACACTGAAAAATAAAGAACGTTTAGCATTTCCTTCCTTTTAAAAACTCAATATTTTCATTTTCAGAGGGGTAAATCTGCAAGCTCTGGATTGAAAAGGTTTATTACAGGCACTATCTGAGAAACTAACATTGAAGTTGTATAACTAAACATTTTAATCTAGCAATTAATTCAATATTTACAAAACAAATGAAATTTTAGAAAACATAACAGGTAAAATTGAACCAGATTTTAATATATTTGCTCAATATTAGAAAGAATACAGTAAAATTGATGTTATAATTATTTTTTGTTTTATAAATGGGGTAAAAAAAATAGCATGATTTAAAAAAAAAAACAGGGTTCATACACTTTTGGTTAAAAAAAGTTCCCTGACTTTTCCAGGTTTTCCAGGTTGTTTTTTAGAAAATTCCAGGTTACTCGCTTCATTCAAAATTTAACTTTAAATAGTAATATTTTCAAAATAATTAAAATTGTTTAAAGTAGCAATGCAGAAGAACTAAAACTTCTCCCCTTAGATTCGAAATTAAATAAAAATTGGAATTTTTTTTTCCTTTGTTTTGTCTGTCAAAATTTTAAGTTTTTTTTAAACATTTTGTTCAAAATTGTTTTAATTTGTTTACTATTTGTTGAAAACAGAGTACTTTCAACTTATTTTAGCGTTTCTTTGATGTCATGCGTAATATTATAGCGTTTTGCTGTAGTCCTGCAGCAACCTTTTAGCATCAACTTTTGGTTTACAATACTTCTTTTTATTTTATTATTAGTAGGTTACACAAAACATATTGAGCAAAATGCAAAGATAAATTTCAGTATAAATATGATTAACTTGTTGCATCAATCGGCATGCCATATAATGCATAGTAACGAAAATCAACATACGCCGATCTTTAGGCCAATGCCAATAATCTTTTTTTTTCCACATATTAAAGGACGCTTACATTAAAATTTCAAATTTTTTTTTCCAGAAAGTAATAGTCAATTTTCAAAAATTCATAACTTTTTGCACATTTTAATGTTCTTTTCAATAGTACACATTGATATAAACATCCAATTCTGTTTCTGGAAGTTTAAGTCTACTTCCATTGTGCAAACGATCAAATATGGCGACAAAGTAAAAAATTTAAAATAATGAGTTGATTTTTGGATTTGTAGTAATAAAAGTAGTAATAAATAATTAATAATCCTTAAAAAACTACAATAAAAGCAAAATAGTCAGTATTTAGCACATAAGAGTCGAAATCAATTTAAACAAAAAAATGTTATGAAGATTAAATTTTGCATTTTTCCAGAAAATAATTACAAATTATCCGGAAAAAAAGGCACAATTTGTGTTGTTTTCAATAGTTAGCATTGCAATTAACATCCAATGCCGTTTTCGGGAACTTAGGCACTAAAAAAGTCTTGTGTACTTCCATCTTGGGAATGACCAAATATGGCGGCTATGCCCAAAAATAAGAAATAACTTTTTTAATTTTTCGCATGAAGACAATTAAAAAATAATAAATCTTCATGAAACTACAATTCATTGAAAAATTTTTGTCACATTTGCGTCCGAGGCAGTGAGGAAAAGAATAAGTTTTAAGAACAAAATTTTTCATTTCTCAAGAAAATTATTTTAAATAATAATAATAATAGAAAAACAATTTGCAGACCATTTTCTGTTATTTTCATCAGTTTTCAATGAAAGAAAACATCCAATTCTGCTTTGTTTTAGAAACTCAGCCATTTTAGGATCGTATCTACTTCCATCTTATGAAAGACCAAAGATGGCGACTACGTTTCACACGTAGCTGAAATGATTTTCCGATCAAGGAAGAAAAAAAAAACAATTTTCCCCGATCGACTCTCCCATCTACAGGTTGTGCTTCCGAAGCAGTAAATTGTCTTCTCAACTGTTGAGTTTGTGCATAATTCCTGTTCACCTGATTTTTTTTTTCTTGGGAACTACTGAGAGCCAAAAATGGCGGCTGCTGAAGATTTTTTGGGTCGCCACTTTTTTCATTGCTTTAAAATTGTTACAATTTTTTTTTAAATACATCGATAAAAATGAAGATTAGATCTCATAAAACAAAATTTCCTGGGAAAAAATGAACAGAATGTTGTGGCAACCCATCTAAAACTTTAGGCAGTAGAAAGAAATGCGTTCCCCTCACTAACTCCGTGTAAGAAAATCTTCGCTCTTTTGGCGCGTTTTCGTTGTGAAAAAAAAGTTCATTTTTCGAATGCAGTTTTTAAGCGTCGGTTTAGATAAAAATTTACAATTTTTTTCGTGAAATCACAATAAAAACGAAGATTAGATCTCATGGTACTTAATTCCTTAGGGGGAAAAATGGAAAAAAAATTTTTGGAGGACAAAATTTAAAAACTCCCTGACTTTTCCCTGACATTTTTGACAGTGTCATTTTCCCTGACAATTCCCGGTTTTCCCGGAATTCCCGGAGCGTACGAACCCTGAAAAAGTTCAAAACTCGAATTGATAAGCTAATTTATTTATCTTAGGGCAGCAACTGAGTTCTGCTCAAATAAAAGTTGCTTTAGTAACCTGTAATGTGAAAAATAGTCCCCAAAATAGTTGCCCGATGTAGAAAATAGTTTTTAAAATAATCTTTCACTTTAGAAAAAAAAAACAGTTACGCCTTAAGCGTTGGTTTAATAACAGCAAAGTCGCCGATCTTCGGCGTCGCTCCTCGGCGTGACGCTAAAATCAAAGTCAAGTGATTCCGGCGTGGCCATTCACGACGTCGATTTAGCTCGGGAGTGCATGCGTAGAAGAATCAAGTTTTCTCCTCGGCGAGGAGCGATGCCGAAGATTGGCGACTTCGCTGCTAGGAAACCAGGGCTTTAATGATGCAATGACACTTTGATAAATAGGCATAGCTTGGCTGACTGAAATGTGAATGGAACCACTCAAAGCAAAGGGCTAAACCATGACGTGGGGCAAATCTTCCAAGAATGTTCCCTAAACAACCCTTGAAAAAAAAATGAAAAAAAAAGCGTTGTCTAGATTTTAATCTAACCTTCTAAAATGAACACAACAAGTACTAATACATTACGGTGCAGCTTCACAGTGACTGACTGTTGATTAAAGACAACAGTAAAATACCAACTGCATAAAAAGCATTATGATCGTCACATTCACAACATTTTGGATTGCATGGAAGTTAAGCCTCAGTTTTCAAAAAAGGAATGAAATAAGGCTACAAGAAAGTAAAGAGTATAATTTTACTGACATTAATTCAAAATGCATACAGCAGTTGACAAAAGTTGTGGAAGAGGAAACGAACTTTCTGCAAAAATGGCTGTATCGTGAACTCTAAATCTCTACAAAAATATTGATCTCAAAAGAATTATAACCTTTAACCAATAACCTTTACAAAAAAAAAAAAAAAAAAATTTATATATATATATATATTTTTAAAAAAATCGAAATTTACAGTACAAAAATAAGAATATGACACATTTACAATCTGGAATTAATACATCTCATTTTCTTACTTTTACAGTGATTAAAAAGAAGAAAAAAAGCAACTAGGATGAATTTTTTATGATATTTTTCAAACTCCTTTTTATGAGCACTCAGTTATAATGAACAAATAATCACCTTCCCTTTGCATTCCTTATAAACAAGTTCGATTGTAAGTTATTTTCAAAAAATAAAATATAAAAAGTTGGCAAAACCTTCCCGTTTTCTTCTTCCCAGAAAGTAAAGGGTAAAATTTGAAGCAAATTTGCAATTTTTAAAAATTTTTATCATCCTAAAAAAAGAGAGAAAAAAAGGAGGATTTTTTAATTTTTAGTTCTTTTTGAACTAAAATAGTAACCATTTTTTACAATTTATTTGCAAAATAGTTGTTTTTGCCCAGATTTTGGCTACAATAGTCATCAGCAGTGGCAGCAATTTGTGGGGGGGGGGGGGGGGGCACTGCCCCCGCACTTCTTCCACCAAAGATTTTTTCAACATTAAGATTTTAATTTTAAACCATTCGGGGTAAGATTACCTGAATGTCACTAAATATTGTTTAAAATTTCAGTTTTAAAGCTTCAATTTTGAAAATTTTTTGGGAGAAAACTTATGAGCACACTCCCTCTTTCCTTTAAAATTCAAAGATGACCTAAATTTGCATTATAAAGACTCCAGTTTGAAGGGAGAAAATGAGGAAAAAATCCCTTTAGCGTAAAACTGCGTTTTTAAGACTCCAATTTAGAAAAAAAAGTCTGGAGATTTTTTTCTGAAGTTCGCAAATTAAGTTCAAAACTGAATCGATTATATCGAAAAGGGCATCAGTCCTACGAGAATCCATTGGATTTACGCCCTTTCTGAAATAATTGATTCAACTGAGTTCTTAGGATTTCATCAGTTAAGAAGAAAAAAAAAAACTTGGAGAACCTACAAACCCTTTTGTTCCTCTTTAAGTCAATAAAGGAATGTAATGAAATAACGTTTTAAAAGACGCTTAAAAAACGTTTTAAACTTGGCAAAATTTCTGGGAGTGAACCCCAAACCCCTTCCTCTAAATTTACTAAACTGGCTTTAAGTTATGTCTTTTTAAGACATCACTTTTAAGATTTTTTTTCCGGAAAAGAGTTAAGACTCCAGTTTGGAAAAATAAAATCGGAAGAGCTTTTTCTGAAGTCCCCAAAGAAGTTCAAGACTCAGTTCTTAGGATTTCATCAGTTTAAAATAATAATAATACTGGGAGAACCTTCCAAACTGTTTCGTTCCTCCTTCACTCAATAAAAGAGAAGTCTGGAATAACATTTTAAAAGACGTTTAAAAAATGTTTTCAACTTTGCAAAATTTCTGGGAGGGAACCCCAAACCCATAGCTCTAAGTTTGCTAAAGATGGCATTAATTTGCATCTTTAAGACATCAGTGTAAGATTTTTTTCTAGGAAGAGCCTTCCTTATCCTTACATTACCGAAGACAGTCCAAACTTCTTCGCTTTTATTATTATTATTAGTAATTACATTTTATCTTTAAAAAAATATTATCAGGGCAACCCTTGAAACACCTTTCTGTTCCCCAAACATTCATAAAACACTACAAAAACGATGTTTTGAAAGCTACACCCCCCCTCCCACTGTTAGTCACTCAAGAGAGCCTAAAATCTTCTTCCACTTCAACTTCCTGAAAAAATTTTGCCCCCACACTTATAAGCCCCACTTGCCGCCTCTGGTCATTAGAGTCATTGTTGCTTTAAAATACAGTGAAATCCCATTACAGTGAACTTCAAGAGGCTGCAAATTTTGTTCACTGTAACAGAAATTTCGTTGTAATGGAATTCAGCAATGTGTTGAAAATTATGTCTTGACTGAAAATTAATTTCGTTGTATTGGTATTCATTGTAACAAAATTTCACTGTAGTAACATTAGTCGCAAGTGGCAGCCCTGTGACTTTAAAAATTATAGGTGAATAATGAATACTAGCACTTGCTAAGAAAAGCAGTTGCTCATATTCATATTCAATTATTTCAGAATATTTTTTAATACTAAACTAGCAAAGAATTTCTAAGATACTTAATGCATTGATTCGTTTAGTTGCTACTTTTATAACCTTACTTGGAGTTACTCTAATTGGTTCTCAACTGTTCTTTTACATTCAAATTTACAAGCTTTCTAATTTGTGTAAATCTTGTTACGTTTGGTTCCTCTAATTGGTTCTCAACTGTTCTTTTACATTCAAATTTACAAGCTTTCTAATTTGTGTAAATCTTGTTACGTTTGGTTCATTAATACTTAATGGTTTTTTAAACTTAGATTTTTTTCACTTGGGAAAAAAAAATCTACTAGAAACAAAATTCATATAGATACAATCTAATAAATTATTGCAAGTTCTAAAGAGTAATATTCTTGATACTCTGTAACTGGAGTATCAAGAGTATTAACCAGGAATATTAGCCACTAACCCTTAAAACTTAACCAGGACCAGGGGGAAAATACTAACACTAAGGACACTGCCCAACCTCCCCTCGAGACTAAAATTCTCCTGGCTCTACCCCCACCCACTCAGTAGCCCAGACTAATTAAATTGATTTTTACAGAAATGTACAGAAATGTTCAAGTTTTTATAATGACCTTTTTTTTTCTGTTTTTACTAACATTTGTACGAATCATTAAGTTTCCTTTATCACTTTCTATACAAGAAAACAGGCTAAAAATGACAGTGGCAAAGTGCATTTTGATTTACAAAATATTAGTATATTAGTATGTTCTTAAGTAGTAGTAACTCTATTTTCCGGAAGAAGGTTTAGAGTCAAAACAAAAGAAGGATTAAGGCATAAGAAAAAAAATACAAAGTTATAATATTGGTATAAGTATGAAAACTTCTGTTACATGAAAGATAATAAAGATTATTGAATTTACCTGTTCCTCTTCAACCCATTTCTTTTCAATGCCTGGTGGAATTGGATTTTTCACCAGAGCTTGTAGTGCTTTTCCTGTGTCATAACTGCTTTCATGTAACTAACATAAAAAATAATCAAAACAAAATAACTAAACAGCATTAGCATTAGATACACATTTTGTTACATTTAAAAAATAGATTTTGAACATACCAAGTCCAATGCATTAATTGTTGTATCATCACGTGAGGCAGCAACACAACCATCTTCTGCAGAGCCTCCATCACACATACCAGCAAAAGCTGCCATGCTCCTTTTTTAAGAAATTTTATTGTTTGTTAAAGAGAAAGGTTCATTTTCAGCTTGAAAAATGCCCACAAAACTTAACATTTAAAAAGTGCACAAATATGAAAGAGGAAAATTGCATTACAATTAGTGCTGGGTGATATCAGAATTTTACTATTGCTCTCCAGGTACCGATAGTTTTGATATATCAATATATTTAGGCCGGTCAATTCAACATTTTATGGCAGGGGGAGGGGCAAAGGATATAAATGCTGCATAATATAAGCATATTACATAAATATAATATCTGAAAAACGAGTGTAACCATCGGTCATTGGGTGAATAAATATTCCAGGAATTCATTCTAATAATAATGGATACAGCAGGGGTGTCTTAAGTTGTATTTTGGAGGGTTGCATTTAATTTATTCGGGACTTTTAGATTTGCCATTAATGATATTTAAGAATCATTACTTTAACGGGAAATTTAATTATTTTTCTTTTAAATTTAAGCCTAATTGTTGTTGAAGACACAACACATTACTTAACCTAACTTTTATTTTTGAGGTAAACCGTGCAAAGCACTGCATACAGAAAAGCCATCAGACATCTTGATAATTAAATGTGCCAGCAACTTAATTGAATAATAAAAACTAAAGCAGTGGTGCCTATAGAAAGGAAGGGATCATAAGATAGACTATACCATTAAAATTTTCAGAGATGTTATTTTAAAAGGATTTTAATCTCTTTAATAGGAGGTCACATTTTTTTTTGGGTTGGGAAGGTGGAGGGGGAGGGGTGATTGGTAAAATTCTGGGGGGCGATCCCATTCGCAGGGTTCCCACTGAGTTCCGCTGCTAAAAAAAGGTTTAGCAGCTTGTAATAAGAAAAGTAGTCTCCAAAAAAGCTGCCAGGTGTAGCAAATAGTTTTAAAATAGTCAAGTACATTACATTTCTTATAACTAAATGAATACCTTGCTGCACGAAGATACATCATGAGGTCACAATCAGGAACACCAGGAGACCATCTCAATTCTTCAAGTACTTCACACTTTTCTGGCATTTCGTGGGGCCTAATGTTGGGTTTATATTCTGGCAGGCGAGCCTGGTGGCTAGGACCCACCCGTATTTCCCCTTGAATTGTCGCCAGCCTGCGAGTTTTTGAAGCTCTTTATGAATGAATTCCAAAATAAAAAGAATTCCCTCTTCAGATAGCTTCTTACAGCAGATTCTTTTGCACTTCAATTAGCACTTGTGAGCCTGAAATAAAAATATGTATGCAAACATTCATCAAATGGAACACTAAAATATTTAAAAAATCTATTTGAAAATATCGTTTTTGCAATTAGAAAAAGTCTTGAATTAAGGACCTTTTCACGAATTAAAATTTCAAGACAAATATCAATATAATAAATTCAAAGAGGGAGCAAAAATACTGCTTTAAAATTAAGATAGATCATTCTGAAGACAGCTTTTTAAATTGAAAGAATGTTTACAAACAGTATTAAGGTAACCTAAAAAAATTCATTTCAAAATTTCAACATAGGGACTGTTTGTCAGCAAATGAAATCCTATTTTCATTTAACCCTAGAGAGTAGGAGATTTAAAAAAAACTGATTTCCTTCACCAAGAAGTTGATGTAGATAGAAAATCGTCGCATACAAACTCTGTTTGATGTTTAAGAAGCAGGGTTGGGTTTTGGACTGCCCGAAACTGGTTTAGGGCAGGACAAGTGGTTTTTACTATCCAAAACTGCCATAAACTGTCTAAAAGTGTCCAAAACTGTCTTAAATTGTTCAAAAGAATGCTAAAGTTAAAGAAATGTAAACTAATCAATTCGTATTTAATGTGATATTCGCAATGAATAAATATAAATATTATAGAGGATTAATTAATAAGTATTTAATAATATTTTTCTCCAAACTGTTCTTTTAAAAAATATTTCACCCCCCCCCCCCAAAAAAGGCCAATAACTCTATTACATGAAAACTTCCTTATGTAACAGTTGGTAGAATTATGAAAGGAAATTTACTACACCACCAAAACAACTTTCAGTTCCATTTATAACTCAAAGGAATGTAATTAAATGTGCAATATTTAGGTGTAAAAAAAAAATAATAATAATATTTTAAAATGGTTTTTGCAAATAAGTTTTACATGATCTTTTAACAAAAAATTAATTTTTGAATCATACATTAAAGAACAATAAATTGATGATTAAATACAGGGTTGCCAACCTTGGAGAAACAATTTGAGGAGCATCTGTGCTGATTTTGAGGAGCAATTTAAAATTTTGCGGAGCAGTTCGGAATTTAGTATAAAAATCAATAAAATTAACTAAAACTACTTATCTGATTTTTTTTAGAGCTTTAATAATTATTTGAAGCACTAGTATAAAAATAATTATTTCTAATTTAAAAAAACAGCTTTACACACAATTTCAATCTTTGAGTATAAGCATCTTTAATTTCTCATATTTAAATGCTTGTTATGATGAAATAGCAAAATTTAAGCTAGAAAACTTTGGCAGGGAAATGCGGAGCAAAAGAACTTTTTTGCGGAGCCACGGAGTTTCACGATTTTTCCGCAGCAACTACGCAAAACGCGGAGCAGTTGGCAACCCTGTAAATTAAAACTTGTGCTATTTCTTTTTTTAGTTAATATTCTTAATATTAATACATTTTGTAACTACAAAAAATTGTAATTTATTGCATTTAGGTCAATTATTGCATGATATTATAAACACTTTCTCTTGCACACATGCATAAATGTTGAAAAATTTGGTTATTATTATGGGGGGGGGGAGGGAACTCATGCTTACAAATGGACATTTTTCATGAAGAATTCAACTTTTACGTGACTAGACTAAAAGCAGCTGTATAAATAAGTTCTATAATAATAATATAATAATAATATATTATAATATACTTTCAGCCCCGCTTACTCGAATATCATCGGTTCCAAGAAATATCATTCGATTAAGTGGGGTATTTGATTAAGTGGGGGGTATTTGATTAAGTGGGGAAATTTTCTAACCCTTTCTAAATTGTCAACATTTGTCTTAAAACATAATTATTATGAATAAATCTTTACTAATAATAAAGCTGAATGTCCTCTGTTCGGATCTCTGTCTGTCAGGATCTCTGTGACACACATAGCGCCTAGACCATTCGGCCAATTTTCATGAAATTTGGCACAAAGTTAGTTTGTAGCACCTCGAAGCAATTTTTCAAACATTCGATTTTGTTCTTTTTTTATTTCAATTTTAAGAACATTTTCCGGAGCAAAATTGTCATAAGATGGACAAGTAAATTACGAAATTATCATGACGTGGAATGTGAGAGAGAATGAACATAGCCAATTGGCGAGAAATTCATCATCCATTATTTGTAAATATACAGGCGAACCGAATGACCTTTTAATTTTCAACCACGGGCAAAGCCGTGCGGGTACCACTAGTAACCATATAAAGGAAATAATATTATTGGTAAAAAGTTTTTGAAGTAAGCTAAAATAAACAACAAAATAGTTTAATAATAATTAGTATGTTATAGTTACAAGTACGTAGGAAAATTATAAAAATTAATTTCCAACTTCAGTCATAAAATCTTTGATTTGGTCCCTTTTTTCATAACATTATTTTCTTTTAAATTCCATATTAGTGGATTGCTTGCTCAGTGCCTTTTTTAGAACACTTTTCTGACTCCTTTTTTCCCTTCCTTAATATTTATAAATTCAATATAGTCTAAAATGTGTATCTTTCTTTGAGTTATTTAATTCAATTATCGATTGTGCTATGGTATTATTCTTAATGCTGTTTTTTCTTTTTTTTTGTAATGGCAAAGACAAGAGAGATTTGAAGCATAGTGGAAATGTTTTGATGGAACATGAATGTTGTTTTTCTCACTTGTTGTCAGTGAAAAATATTTCTTTAAATATTTTTTCGTCAATGCATAAATTAAGAGAAAATTCGGTTACAATTATCAAAAAAAAAAAAAAAAAAATTAAACTCATGCAAACAAATTGAAAAAATCAAGAATTCAACTTCTGTTCAGCTGCATAAATAAGTTGAATATTCACACTGAATAAATGTTTAATATAAAACATTTTTTTGATGCATTTTATTCTGTTTTTTGATGTTTTCTCACAAAAAATAATTTTTCTAAAAATATAGTTTTGGACACAATGGTTTTGGACAGGACGGTAAAAACCAGGGTTTTTACTGTAGCGTCAAAACCTTGCCAACCCTGTTAAGAAGATCTAGAGCAATAAATAGTACACATCCTGCAGTTGACCTGGAAATGCAAACTTTCAGTTAGCAGCCAGTTGCTAGTAGAATTAATTATCCGGATATTCAGGACCATCTTAAATTCCCGATTTTCTGGGTTGCTAAAAAATGCTGCTTGCTGATACAATTGTATTAAATAGTAATGCATCTTAAAATATGAAAAAAAAAAGAAAAAAAACAGCAACGAAATGCTGGATAAATTTGTAAATATTAGAAAAATATTAAAAGAAAGGACCATTTAAAAGATTAAAAATTAAAAACATTCACAAGCTCTTCAAAAAAAAGAAAGAAAAAAACTTAAAAAAAACCAATGCGGCAGTCGAAAATTTTTTTAAAAGAAAGGAAATGAAGGGTATGAAACATTTTTAAGCAATGTGCCATTACGCATTACAATAAATGTGCCATTTTACTAAAGTGCACGTAATGAGTTAATTTTTGTGAATGTGTTTGATTGTAAAGGTTTCCTTTGTGGGACTACAATACTTAACTGTTGCTTTTGTATTGAATTAATATTAGAGACGTACCGAGTAGCACTTTGGCCGAGTAGCCAAGTACCGAGTACTCGGCCTTTCACTACTCGGCCGAGTACCGAGTTACCGAGTACTCGGCCTTTCACTACTCGGCCGAGTTACCAAGTACCAATTATGTTTTAAGAAGAACCATCGACACACATGTGATGAATTTTGAACTTATTGGAATACTAGTATAGACCTCCTTGTCCATATAATGGTTTTTAAAACTAAATTCCTGCTGAAATTTAATCATGCATTATATAAACAATTTTGATTGTGTCTAAAATTTTACAAAAAAATTATTTTTAAAATTAAAAATAAATAAAAGGTATGATTAATCAAGTTTTAATTAAAACAAATTACAGTAAAATCCCTTTAATGCGGACACTAACAGGACAATTTTTTTTGTCCGCAATAGAGAGGTGTCCGTAGGACAGGGGTTTAAGAATGTTATTTGCTTTGGAACTGGGGAATTAAAAATTGTCTGCATAAGAGGAGTGTCTGCCTTTGAGGGGTGTACCTTAGGAGGGTTTTCACTGTATACCAATCAATTATAGTTCTAGTCTGCCAAATATAAATAATTTTTAAAAGCAGATAAAACAAATGTGCAGGAACAATGCAGACACGTGTTTCTGCCCCCCCCCCCCCCATTACAAGGAACGTCTTTTTCAGTGCATAACATGTGAGCTAAAGAATGAAAAGACATTCAACAAAAAAATCCGATTGTTGTCTTTAAATCCACGAGCTCCCATTTTGTGCACTGAAAAGAGAATTCCTTGTAACGTCAAAACATGTGTTTGCAGTATTCCTGCACTGTACTTTTAACGTTGTTTTATTTCCTTTTATTTTTTAAGCAAAGATATTTTTATATTTTTACAACTAATTTTTGGTTGAAGCAAAAATCCATTTTTAATATAAAATTCCATATTTTCTATACTTAGCTTTTTTGCATATATATTTTTTTTTGCAAACTTCATTATTCTCAAAATTTATATTTGACTTATAAATTTTAATTGTAAATGATTGCAGAATATAATGCTTGCTCTTTTTTTTTATAAATTTTAGTATCTGTCTTGGACAATATTCAATTTTTTGCAACTACTCGGTATTGGCCGAGTATCTGATCGGAATTTGGCCGAGTACCGAGTACTCGGCAAATTGGCCGAGTAGGCCGAGTACCGAGTAGTTACCGAGTACTCGGTACGTCTCTAATTAATATCAAAAGAAATTTGCTTTTTAAAGTTCTTGCAGACTTAGTAGTCTTTTGTTCAACTATCTCTAGAGTACAAGATATCAACTATCCACAAAATTTGCAAATCTGGTATTTGGCGGTTCCCGCACTTTTCGTGTAGTCGCTTATGATCTAAACTGCTTTATTCTGCGACCAATTTCACTTTTATTCCAATGGAACTGCCAATCTGCTAAAGTTTGGATGTGAATATTATTAAGAGCTGAATTATGGAGAGGCAGATTCATAGTTGGAATATGGATTGGAAACTTCCGATTATCTGCAACCTTTCCCATTTTCAAAAAAAAAAAAAAAAAAACAGCAATGTTTGACTGAATGTAGATAGATGTGCACTTAAATTAACAAAGACAAGATGCATATTTGGACATTCCTATTTTTTCTCCCTCTCCCTTCCAATGGCATCAAAACTTCCAAGATAACCGAAACTTGACTACCATATATACTTGCGTATAAGTCGATCTCACCTATAAGTCGACCCCCTACTTTTAGGAGAAAAAATCGAAATCCCGCTTATAAGTAAAGTCCCAACTTTTGGAAAAAACCGAAGCATTTTGCCCCTAATTTTAAATTTAAATGTAATGAAAAGGGGGAAAATGAAATGTAATGAACATTTTTATGTTAAA
Source organism: Uloborus diversus (assembly GCF_026930045.1). Taxonomy (NCBI): domain Eukaryota; kingdom Metazoa; phylum Arthropoda; class Arachnida; order Araneae; family Uloboridae; genus Uloborus; species Uloborus diversus. Next base: position 185,233,239 of record NC_072734.1, on the reverse strand, counting down.
AAATGTCTGATTTTTATTCTTTAGCACCAAAAGGGTTCACTTTTGCGATCTCGATTTCTGAAAAGGGTTTGATTTTGCTGTTACGATTTTTTTTACTGGTTGCTTTTATTTTGACTTTATTTCAATAAAACTTTCTGCTGTCGTATTTTTAAAGAAATAAGCAATAATTTGCGACTATAGGGAAAATTCGCGAAGACGGTGATCCTCGCACTTTTCCTGCAGTAGGCCGTTTACTGTGATTATTTATTCTTTATTTCCCAGTCAGACCATGTAAAATCATAGCAGAATGTTTAAGTATTTACTTCTTTAGCATCTGCTTAAAAGAGATGGACAAAAATCAAGTTTTTTTCTAAGAAAAAATCGGGGAAAATTTTTTTAAATTCTGCCACACATATAAGTCCATTCCCTAACTTTAAACATCATTTTTTGTAATAAATTTCTTGACTAATTCACGAGTATATACGGTAATTAAAACTTGATTTTTAGGTCTACGCTACTTACTTCTTTAGATCGACAATACTTATTGATTTTAAGATCTACCCAACCTTACTGATTTTTAAATCTACTGCAGTTATTTATTTTTAAATCTTTATTACTTACATGCATAAACAAGTGGCCAGGCCAGGTTTAAAAAAATTCTCCTTTCCTCTATACATTTTTGAAGTAACATAATCCGTTGCAGGTAATCTGTTAGCACTACTAGCTCGCATATGTGTGTAAGGGGAGATGGGGCACATTGGTCCGATTTTTTACTTACCATTTTTTATCTCATCAAAAAATTTAATGACCAGTTCGATTTTCTACAATAAGTTTCATTACACACTTCTCAACACCAAAGACTTTTTTGGAAATGTTTAATTCATAAACTCTTTTCATATTAATTTTTTAACAGAACCCCTGTAAAGTGGACCAACGTGCCCCACCGGTGGGGTACGTTGATCCTCCTTTTGGGGCACGTTGCACCGCGTAACTTCAACAACATGTTATAAATTTAGAGATAAAAATACTATTAAACTTTGTAAGTACATTATTCTCTGTTGTGTGTAGAGTGAAAAATATTAAGTTTAAAGATCAATATAACATATTAAATTGATTTTTTGATAAATCATCTATATTTAAAAACAGCAATAAGCATTCACCATTAGTACACAATTATTTTTTAAAAATCAAAATAAAAACCATAGACTATTGTTATAATTATTGAGATTTAAGAGCAAAAAAAAAGTTTTCCAAATTATGTGGGGTATTTTGGTTGGATCCAACGGGCCCCACAAAGAGTGGACCAACCTACCCCACCTTCTTGGTCTGAATAAGTGATGTAATAATTATTTTCCTTTTTAACAAAAAATGAAAAAATTGCCAATTATTGTGAACTAAAAGAACTTAATTTAAGAAAAGAGTTCAATTTTTTTCCCCGCAATCTTGATGAAAACCATTGAAAAAAAATAAAATTTTCTGAAAATTATTCAGGACTACTGAAAAAAAAAAACTTTCTGGAATAAAATTTGTTCAATATAACTGTACCATAGGATTTCATTATATAGGATTTGTAGGACCAAGCTGCTATTTGTTGGTCATAAAATAAAATAAAAAATATTAATAGTATTAAAATAATTGAGACCGGTCCAACGTGCCCCACTGTCCAATGTATACCCCACCTCCCCTAATGTTTTTGTAATAACGAGTACTCCTTTTTTAATTTTCACATGCATCTTTTACTCTTTTATCTTTTTAGCTATAGTTTAAATGTATGAGAATGTTAACTTTTTGAGCTGTTTCATATATTAGCATTGATCACTAAATTTACAGATTATCCGAGATTTCGTTTATCTTTTGTTCGCAGGTCACCCTATTTCGTGGTTAATCGGGAGATTAGTGTAGTTAGAATTTGAGATATAGAGGTTTTCAGGAAAACTCATTTAAGATAAACATGAGGAAAAACACTGAACTAATGCTATAATAAAGGAAAATTGAAAAATGTTGACGTAGAGGCTTTTGAGACAGGCAGGTTCAACTGTAACTCGATAATGGGGGACACCAGGGCAAACAAAATGTGGGTGTAAAAAAGGTCATAATATGCTCTTTTGATTGCTACCTATTTCAAATTTTTCATTATTACAATATTTTTGAGATTCCCTGGTTAGCACGCTAAGTAGTACTCACAACAACAAAGCCTCAAACATATGTTTGCAACATTTTCCTGCAAATATGTGCTTTAATGGCAGATTCTTTACATTATTGCTTTTTATGAAAGGTAAATTAACAAGAAAAAAATACAATACAAAACTTTGGGATAAATTATCATTTAAACAAAAATACCTTTAATTATTTTTACAGGACAAAAGAATACACATGTTTAAAACAATTTACCATATATTTATAGTCATCTTCATAATATTTATTAAGATACATCATCAGGAATGTCAGTTTGGTTCAAATCGCGATGTTAAATATATTTAACAATAATGAGTTATAATGCAATTGAAAACAATCATTAAGACACTTCCAAGTTTTCATTCTATGTATTTTGATGTGCAATTCTAAAAGTAAACAAAATGGAGAAAATATTTAATTGCATAAAATTACGCATAAATATTTTCCATGCAAATTTGGAAAACAATAACTAAATAGTCAGGATTTCAAATTTACAAAAATAATACAGTATTAAAAGAATCAATAAATAAATATTCATTGTTTTTTTAATGTAGACTTTCGTAACTAACTTAATTGATGATCAATTAACATGTGTCAAAAATAATCAATAATCATTCGGTTCCCTTTAAAATAGTTATGTTAATGGACAGTACGTTACGAGCATAATCGTATGCAAATTATTTGTTCATTCGATGTTTCGAACGCATAACCGGGCAGCAAGAAAAGATTTCAAAATTAATATCCCTTACAGCAAATCAAACATCAGCTCCTCAATGTACATGTACACAAATAAAGCTCAAATGATAAAACTAATAATTTCCTTTAAATGTACTGATTAACAGTATTCAAGAAAGGAAAATATGCAATACATTAATCCTGCATCCCTAAAATGCCATATGAAAGGCAAACAGAATTAAATCTAGAATAGATCGGAACAACAATTTCCCTTTAAAAAGTAAATAATTGCATATAACTTGAAATTGCATATTTATTGCTTTATAATAACTTAAGCTTACCAGAATAGAGTGCACGAAAGTTAAGGCACATCCTATCCGGCTTGGTTTGTACACAGTAAGGCCGATTACTAGTAATCGATAACCTGTGATTAATAACCTACAAAGCTACATGTCCACGCAACACAGGATTTTGGCCTCACATACAGAAACAGTGTACGCCATTTTGATAATTATAATAATCCATGGTTGGAGGTTAAGCATATCAGTTAAGTGAGTGATATTGTTCTCATAAGAGCGTCAATGTCAAAAACATATACAGCAAACAAGAGAATAAATTCTGCTTCACGCGTAGTACAAGAGCCCAATGTATACGTTTCGCCGAAAACTGTTGAAGGTGGCGCTGTCAATAGCTGTCCAATACTATCCAAAATCTTAATAAATGAGTTTTAAAGAAAAGATATGAAAATGTAATAAGATTTTCATTTGAGATCATACGTACTGTTTTTTTTGGAAGCTCCTTTAGGAAGAAATATGAAGCATTTATTTCCTTTGAAATCAAGCCTTTCCCAAAACTCTGTCACGCGCGATCTCAATGTTTCCAATTATAATACCTTTCGTAGAAGAAACGGACTTCTTTTTATTAGTTTACAGTGGTTCGTGCAGCTTTGTCTTCTATGTACGAAGATGATGCATCAGAATCAAAATTGACGCAATGATGCTTATGTAGGAAATATCTTGGGAAATATTGGCAAACAATATTAGCGTTACTTTCTAGTGCGCCAATATTGTCCAACATTGTTTTTCAGCGTTGGTTGGATATTTGTTCTGCAACGTAATAGTAGACTGTTAAATGATGAGAATTCATTCAAATGCAAACAGAATTGGAAAAAAAGAAGAAGAAATTGAAATGAGAAAAAAAGCCTTCAAACTTCGGGTGGAAAACAGGAAATTTTGTTAAGATTGAAGCTTTTGACGAAAACAATGAACTTTGAACTTTTAAAAGTCAGCGCGAAAGGGTATTTTTGCAGAGAGAATTTTAAAAGTTGAACAAAGCGACAGTTATGTTATAAGGATATTTTCATCTTTCATTGCTACAATAATTGCGTTCGTTGATCAATCGGTAGCTTACCGGCAGTTGATCGAATGACTAATAATGAAGTCAGCTCCAATGCTCCGGTAGCGACCAAGACTCCAATAAACTATAGGGGGCGCTGCAGCCACTGTTTAATGGCGGATAAAAGAGGTAAAACAAACTAATACCGTAACTTATGACTTGCTTTGACGATTAGTGAATGACCGGAAATTCTCATCGTGTTTGTGGGAAGGAAGCTTTATTATCTAGTCTTCTGAAATTACATTACATCATAAACTGTCTGAAGCCTGTAACTTATCCGAAAGAAAACACGTGGAATGGAAAGATTTACCTTTTTCTTTAGTATTGTTAATCACCGCAAGGTTGCGTATTCGAGTGCGGGAGTTTCGAATAGGTTAGGGCGGGATTTTTTAATATTTGCCCCGATTCGGAAAAATCGTAGATCCGGCACTACTACCAAAACATAACAATGCATACGCGGCACACCATCAGAAGACTTTTAAACACATAACAAGAAGTTCCGTTCAGAACTAAATGAGCCTACTTTCCCGTACCAATATCGACTTTCTAGTATCTGATCAATGTTCTCAACATTAGCTAAAATCGCAAACAATTTGAAACATAATTTTGCGTCCGTTGTTTTACCGACCCGAGCGGTCCGCTCCTCCCCCCTCAACAGAGACTGACTCCGACTCCACAGCCATGGTGCTTACTTTGAAATAATTATTGTTGATATGATTTGTTTTTATGTATTCAGTGTTTGGCAAATAAATTTGGAGTCTTTTATGTTTCTACTCAAAGATATGCGCAGACGATTTTTAGCCTACTTTCCCAGTAAAAGTCAGAGAATGAAGAAAAAAGCATGAAATAAGGCTTGATGCATCTTGAAAATATCGCAAAAAACAAATAAATAAATAAATAAATAAATAAACAAAGAAAAAGAAAATTTGAATTTTTGGCATTTTAAATTCAAATTATGGTTTTCGCAATCACGAGCGTGCGTGTGTGTATATGACGGTGGTGCTGCAGAGGGAGGCGGGGGGAAAATAAAATCATAGGAACGTCAAAATCAAAGGTCAAATGAAAACAATAAGCAATTCGTGATTGCTAAATAAATATCGAAAAATTAAAAATTGGAAAGTAGGGTATTGAGATGGAGAAAATGTCTGTCAGTCTGTCTGCTCCCCCCCCCCCCCGCCTAATATCTTCTGAGTGAATAGTCCGATTCGAACAATATATTTTTTTGTACTACAGAGTTCGGCGAGGACACCTCATTCCTATATTTCACTTTTTGATTTGAACTATTTTTCGTTAAATTTTAAACAGTTCAAAAAAACTTAACATTAGCGCCTATGGGGAAATTCAAGGCAATTTCGAACTTAGAGGCGATTCGTGGGAAAAAGCTTTTCATGAAAAACATGTACACTGGTGTCCAAAAGTTAAGCATAATTCATAAAATGCGAGAAAAATCTGTAAATTTTCGTAAAATTATATAAAGTTACTTATGGAGATTCATTGGTTGAAGAAGAAACAATATGTTTATGCAAAATAGTATAGTCGATGGTGTCATGCGCGAATTAGGTGCGCGTTTCGGAATGCGGATAAAACAGCTCGCACGCTTTAGAGAGTTCAGGCGCGTTTCATGCAATTGCTGTCTTAAGAAACATTGGAACTGGTGAAACAGAACTAATAATGGCACAAAGACGCCAATTGGACATGTTTGCGAAAGGAAGAATCGTTGGAATGCTAGAATCTGGACGATCACAAACTGAAGTGTCTCGTATTCTTAATGTGCCTCAGTGTGTAATCTCGAGACTGTGGCAGAGGTTTTCAAATACGCGAGATGTTACCCGCCGATCAGTACCAGATCGACCAAGAGTCACAACCGCAAGCCAAGATCGTTTTCTGGCAATTTCTGCACAGACGTCATAGGGACAGCTGTGCCAGAGAACTGGGTTCGGCGCTCAGTGCCGTCACAGGAATAACAATTTCGAGGCAAACTGTTTACAGGAGACTCAATCATGTCAGTCTGTATGCCAAAAGACCAGCAGTTTGCATTCCTCTCACATCAGCGTATAAACGCGCTCGTTTAAACTGGAGCTTGCAACATCGGCATTGGAGTCTGGTACAGTGGGCTAATGTGATGTTCAGTGATGAGTCTCGCTTTACTCTACAGAGTGATTCTCGTCAGGTAACAATCTGGAGAGAAAAGGGGACTCGTTTCCAAGCGCAAAACATAAGAGAAAGACATCACTTTGCGTCAGCAGGAGTAATGGTGTGGGCGGGCATTATGTTGGATGGCCGCACCGACCTCCATATTTTTGAGACAGGCTCAGTCACTGGTCAAAGATACAGAGACGAGGTTCTTGAGCCTTATGTTCGCTTGTTTCGAGGTGCTGTTGGTCCTGAGTTCATATTCATGGACGATAACGCGCCATGTCACCGAACAGCTGTGGTCGATGACTTCCTCGAATCAGAAAATATCCAGTGAATGACGTGGCCTGCGAGCTCCCCTGATCTGAACCCTATCGAGCATGTCTGGGATAGGCTCGGGAGACAACTTGCAGCCCGTTCGCCCCCGCCAAGCTCCGCTCCGGAGCTAAAAAGAGCTCTCCAGCATGCTTGGAACTGTTTAAGCCCACAACTCATCCACCACCTCATAGAAAGTATGAGTAATCGTTGTGCAGCGTGCCTGGCAGTCAGAGGTGGCCATACACACTATTGAACTTCAGCATCATCTGTTAAAGAAAAATTTTTGTGCCAAAAGTAAACTCCTCATATGCCTAATTTTCATTTAAACTATTTTTTGGGATGATAAAAGTAAATATTACCGTTTTTTTTGAGTAGTTTCCTAATTTTGTAACCGTGATGCACTCGCATATCACGTTTCCCCCTATTTCGATGTATATTTCTCATATTACTCACATAAATAACAATTATGCTTAACTTTTGGACACCAGTGTATGTAAAATATCTTTTTGATTTGAACAATATTCCGTTCAATTTTAAGCGGTTGAAATCCTTTAGCGCCTACGGGAAAACTGAAAGTCAATAATGTAGATTCCGCTATTGAAGGCGGATTTACTTCACACAAATTTTGTTGGAAATAGCTCTTGACGACAAACTCCCGACTCTGACTCCGTGAATTTTGGGGTATCTGTTTCCCATTCGACTCCTGTACCTGAAAATTAGTTAGACTTCGACTCCCCGACTTCGACTCTGGCTTCGTAGCTTTGGCAAAAATTTTTACACGGAGGAAAAAGGACTGACCAGGGCCGCCGTTTAGGAGGGGATACCAGACTCATAGTACCGGGGCCTGGAGCTTTGGGGGCCCGTACGGTCACGAAACCGTTTTTCCAATAATAATGCTAATAATTTCATCGAAGAAAAATTAAGCTATTTCATGAGAGATTTATTGAGTTTCTGAATTTCTCAGAAAAAGCGGGATTTATATTACTCCAGAATTGATGAATTCCCATTAAAGACACAGAATTCCATTAGAAGATTGCAGAGGATAAGTATTTGACAATGGGTCGAACATGAAGGGTGTTGTGAAAAGAGTCAAAAGCCGAATAAAGGGAAACCCACTTGATCTATTTTCACCTTATGGGGCCCATTCATTAAATTTATTGGTACTAAATGCTGCAAAGCATTTTCTCTTATGACATTACCAGAAACGTGCTGGAGTTAATATATCTCACTTATCTTAAACATGACAATTTAAACAATTTCTGCTAGAAAAGATATTGCATTTGAAAACATATTTTTGTGCAAACTTCAAACTGTTGTTTTTTAATTTACATTAAAACTGAAAATATCAGTTGTAAGCAACGAAACAATGCAGCGTCACATATGAATACAATTTTAAACAATTGATTTTGAAGTTAGTAAGTGCATGAGTGAGAGGAAATGCAGTGACGGTATAAAACATGCAATGGCGGGAGTGGGGTTCACGGGGAAGAGTCAGCAGTTAAAATTGGTTCCAAGCCCCATTGCTGCGCTAGCGGCAGCCAGCTGACCCCACTTTTGAAAATTCGACTCCGACTTCTTGATCCCAAAGTAAGTCCGAGTTCGACTCCGCAAATATTTGCAGAGTTGCAGACTTTAAGAAATATGACCTTTTCCAACTCCGAGTCGTTGAATTAAATACCTTCGGCTCCTGAATCTGACTTTTTTGTCCCAAAATCAGATTGACTCTGACTTCGACACTATGGTTTTCACTGCGAAATACTTGTTTTTATTATGATTTGTTTTTATTTTCACTCTAAAGTTTCACTTTAATGGATTCAGTTTTTGGCGGAGAAATTCGAAGCATTCGCAACTCCAACAAACTAACTATAGGGGGCACTGCAGCCACTGTCTAATGACGGATGAAAGGGGTAAAACAAACGCATGCCGTAGCTTATAAAATGTTAATAAGCCTAGTAGTTTTTGTTTTTATGTATGATTTTTTTTTTGTTTTGTTTTATTCTATTCAAATTATTTTTTAAAGTATTGTGGATATTCTGGCCCACATAGAAAGAAATGAGAAATCAAGAAGCATTACTAAACGTCAGAAATTAATTCAAATCACGTAGTTCGTAAATCTCAATCAGCCATTTCCACGAGACTGAATTCAATATTTATCAATTCTTGATGGAATTACATTTTCATTGTGACTGACAAGAATAACATTTAATGCTAGATAATTTTAATTCCATGACAATGTGATTGATTAGCAAAAGAGGAAGATGATATTTCTCAGGGTTTTTTTTGGCTATTCCTAATTGTTTTACATTTGTAGCTGAGTTATTCATCAAATTGATGAATCGGTTAATTTTATTTTTTTCTGTTTCGTATGTTTCTAATTTCTGAATCAAATGATGTAATTCTGACGTACTATGCAAATCAGCAATAAAATTCTCACGGATATGTGGTGGTAGTTTTCTTTTTAATTGATCTAACATTATATCTTTAAACTTATCGAATTCTGTAATTGCCTACCATTTTAATCCACTCAAAAAAGGCGTAACTGATAAATGAAATCTTGCCAAATGTTCTTTCCTTGCACAATCACAATACTAAAACTATATACCTAAACAAAATTTTGGTGAAACTCTTCAGCCGATAATGTAAGCAATAAAGTAAAGTTGGCGCACTATTTTGGCGATTAGAAATCTCAGCTTTTGTTTTTGCTAATTCAAATTCTAAACTTCTTTCTCGGTTACATTTTTCATTTCGTTCTGCAATAATATTTTCAAGAAAATATTTGGTATGCTGTCCATTCCAACTAAATGCTGCAGCAAAATAAGGTTAGTTAAATTAGTTATTTATAAATTAGGCTGAAATGAAAGCCCAAATTCTTCAGCTAATGTTACCAAATCTTCCTTTCAACATTTTGAAAAAGAAACCCCTCACACTTATACAAATACACACGAAGCAATAAAAAAAAAATTACCTAGTAAAACGTTGTCCTCTTAAAAAAAAAAAAAAGGAACTACTTTGATATACCCCCCCAAATCGGAAATTTGGCGACTTTTTTTCTCGCCAAGCAAAATACCTGTTTTTGGCGTTGGCGCAAAATACCTGGTTTTCAACAACAACATATACAGTAGGCATAATGAAAGCTAAAAGATAAAAATAATTAATAGAAAAAAAATATAATTGGAAAATACAACCAGATTTGCGGAAAAATACAGCAAGTCAGAAATCTGCTTGATCACTTCACAAAGAAATAGCGAATGAATGAAATGGCGCTAAAACATTATGAAATCCAAAAATTGTTGCCACAAAACTTTCAACAAAACTTTAAAAAAACTCAAAAAATGGTACAAAATACAAGAAAATACTAAATTTGGCAACAGCAAAAACCTAAAAGCTGAAAAATCCTAAATTGGCAACACCAAAATAAGAAACAGCAACCCTAAAAAGTCCGTAGAGAGTGCCAGATTTGGCGCGTAATTTTTGGGGGGTATATCAAAGTTATACCAAAAAAAAAAAAAAAAAAAATGCTCCGAACAGACGAGCATATTCGTTGTTAATTTCAGGCTAATGCGAAGTTTGTTGATCCATAGCTTTTTTATGTTTACACTTTCGCTATTTACGACTATCAATTCACTTTTTAAAAGTAAATAATGAAAACTAACATTTTTTGAGAAGCTCGAAAATACTATTAAGAGACAAAACGATTTCTGTTGCTGAAACCAATTCGCAACTCCAACGAACTATAGGGGGCACTGCAGTCACTGTCTAATGGCCGACTTAAAAACTAAAACAAACGCATGTGGTAACGAAGAAAATGCTAAAAGTGTTGTGATTTTTGTTCGTATGTATGATATTTTTCGCTTTATTCTTTTTAAATTAATTTTCAAAGTCTTGTGGATATTCTGGCCCACGTAGAAAGAAATGAGAATTCAAGAAGCATTACTAAACGTCAAAGATTAATGCAAACTACGTAGTTCGTAGTTCTAAGCAGCTATTTCCACGATGTTGAATTCGATATTTATCAATTCTTGATAAAACTAAACAATAATTGTGGCCTGACAAGAACAACAATTAATGCTAGAAAATTCAATATGACATTACAAATTATTATCGAAAGAAGATGATACTTCTTTGCCTTGCTTGGCTAGCGCTTATTGTTTTGCATTTGTTGCTGAGTTATTTCTCTCGAATTCCCGAATCGGTTAATTTAAAATTTTTCTGTCTCGATTTTTCTAATTTCTGAGTTACGATTTAATTATGTCAAGTTATGCAAATCATCTACAGAATTCTTACGGATATATGGTGGTAGTTTTCTTTTCAGTTGATTGACCATTATTTCTTTTTACTTATCGAATTCTGTAATCTTACTACCATTTTATTCCATTCATGATAAAAATTAAAAATGGTTTAACTATAAACGCGAAATCTCGCCAAGGCTACTTTGCTCGCACAATACTAAAACTATAACCCTAAACAAATTTGGCGAAACCTTTCAGCTGAGAATAAAAGGAATAAAGTAAATTCTTTCTCGGTGAAACATTTTTCATTTTGTTCTACAATAATACATTCAAGAAAATATTTTGCATACCGTCCATTCCAACTAAATTCTGCTGTAAGATATGGTTAGTTAAATTAATTTTAGATTAAAAAATACTCATATTCTTACAAATTCATACAAAACAATAAATTTTTTTACCTTGTATAACGTTATCCAAGTTTGTTAATCCAGTTTTCGCTTTCACTATTTTCAATCAACTCATATTTTAGAAGGAAATAAGGAAAACTAACATTATTTTGAGAAGCTCGAGAATACTACTAAGGGACGAATTTCTGTAGCTGAAAGCAAACTAAGACTCGTCGATTGCGTTAATAAATACTCAGAACAAACTGCCTGTGTTTACGTCAACAGACACACGTGGAACGCAACGTGGCAATGTTTTAGTTTCATCGGCAGTTTTGTAAATAACCGCAAGGTAGCGTATTCGAGCGCTGGAGTTCCGAATCTGCGACACATCGAATGCGTTCACTCATATCAAACTGCCCATGTTCACCTCTCAACAGACACACATGGAACGCATAGTTTCACCTTTTTCTTTAATTTTATAAATCACCGCAAGGTAACGTATTCGAGAGCTGGAGTTGCAAATTCGCAACTTCGGAGCTCGAATACGCGACCTTACAGTGATTAACAATACTGAAGAAAAAGGTAACACATTCCATTCCACGTGTTTTCTTTGGGGTAAATTACAGGCTTCAGACAGTTAATGGAGTAATGTAATTTCAGATGAATAGAAAAGAAAGCTTCTCACAAACACGATGAAAAATTACTGTCATTCACTAAGCGTCAAAGCAAGTTATAAGTGACGGCAATTGTTTGTTTTACCTTTTTCATCCGCCATTAGACAGTGACTGCAGCTCCCCCTATATTTTATTGGAGTTGCGAATTAATTACATATATTTTTTTTGAAAGTGGCTAAAGATTTTTTTTAATGGAATAAAATGTATTTGCTACTCTCTTTAAAAGAGGCTACTACTTTATTTGTTCGTTTATTTATTTTTTACGCGTCTAATTCTTTAGATGAGCGAGGCATATTTTATTTTTAGAAATCGGCTTAAATATTTTCAAAAAAAAAAAAAAAAGGTATGAATAATTCGCAACTCCAACGAACTATAGGGGGCACTGCAGTCACTGTCTAATGGCCGACTTAAAAACTAAAACAAACGCATGTGGTAACGAAGAAAATGCTAAAATTTTATCGTTTTTTGTTCATTTTGAAAGTAGATTTATTCATTTTTTAGCCTACTTTCCCAGTAAAAGTTAGAGAAAAAAAAAAAGCAGGAAAGAAGGCTTAATGCATCTTAAAAATATCGCGAGAAACAAAAAAATGTCAAAAATAAATAAAATTCATACTATTAAAATCTGTTCGCGTCTGTCTGAAACAAAGAGTTCTATTGAAAGTCTGAAGCTCGATCTTCTCGAGAACCGCTGCGAGTCGAGAGCCGAACGAGGTACCGATCGATTTGAAAATTTCCAGAGAAAACAAGAAGAACTATCTCGTAATTGTACGACTTTAATCAGCGGAGTTATTAATTAAAACATTAATTAACATTATGTTATTCAGGAATTTTTATTTCTTTCCTGGTGCCATTTTTCACTTGGGTGAGCAAATAAAATTCTAATAACTGTTTTAAAAGGGATTTTTTTAGCTGCTGTCCAGATCTTAAAACAACGATTCCGTCTAGAATTTTATTTTTAATTATTTTAATTTCTCTTTTATTCTGATATATAAATCCTAAAACTCCTCTGAAACTAAAGCATTTTTTTCTTTCAGAAATTTATTCACAACTCCAGGGGCCCTACAACGTAAGTAACGTTCCATTCTGGTGACGACGTTTTCTCCCTCACGAAAACCGAGAACAACCGAGAAAATAGTCGGTTCCTCCCATTTGCTCTTACCACCATTGTATCGAGTGAGTATTTTGTCCCTGTTTCCAGCGTTCCGAGAACTACTCGTGACGCGGGAAAGGAATCTCTTCAGTCGGACTGGAGTTCTTTTTCCCTACGGCAAAAGAGGCTTGCAACTCCGTTTCCCACGGCATTTGCGGTTTCTCGCACTAATTGAGTTTTTTTGTCCACAGCAACGGGGATCCGCAACTTCTAATTCCACGGCGTTTCGGGATCCGAGGAGTTATCTCATGGCCAAACAAATTGGCAGATACATTTCTTGATATGTCATAACCAACTTTTTTTTTCTTTTGTGTTTACGCATTTTATTAATTTTATTTTTGGCTTATTTTTTTCTTTTGAAAATATTCTTTTTAAAGAATACTTTAAAATGCAAAGTGCCTCTTTGTTTGCCTTTTGTTTAATATACATCAGTTTTCAAAACTTTTTCACGGTAAGTAAGCGAATAAAATTTGACAATGGTCTAGTTTAAAGATTATCCCCCCCCCCTAAATTGTTGACAATGTAGTCTCATCCTTACGATTATGTTTCGTATAATTAGAAATGCCGATTTGGGAAGTACGGTTGCTATAGTTTGAAACTAGTGCCTGTTAAGGTGACCGACTACCTTCGGATCAAAATTTTTGAAATAATGCAATTTCTGCACAGGTCTTGTACTTTTTTGGTTAAATAATGATTTATAAACATAAATCTCCTAAAATTTTGTGCACGTGCATTGTAGTTTCTGAGAAAATGGGCAAAATGAGGAAAATTTTTGTCAAATTTCATTAAAACGGTTAACACTCTAAAAGAAAAAATATTGCAGCAATCTTAATTATTTTTTGTCATAAGTTATAAATAACAATAAACTTCAAAATGACCTAGAATCAAAGAATAATATTGAAGATTTAAAAAATAACAAGGAAAAATATGTGTCGGTACATAAATTTTCAAATTTTTAACGATCAATCAATGTAAAAACCTTTATACGTAAAAAAATATTTCATTTACATTAAAACTTTTAGGTCATATTATAGCTGATAATGTCCAAAACATACACTGAAAGTTTTGTGACAATACACTAATTACATTTTGAGATATCATGATAATAGTAAATAAATTTTACGAAAAACCAAATTTCGAGAAAATTGCATTTGAATGTTTTATTTGCTTGAAACATCCAATATGAATATTGTATTGCTTTAAAAGGCCCCAGGACAGTATGTTACACCCTCAGTCTCTTCATTTTTAGCACATTTTTTCTTTCTGCGTGCACACAGTTTTTTTCTTTGGATTTTTGCTTCGGGCAAGGATTTTCGTTTCGAGTCGTGAATTCGATTGAAGTCACTTGAGTTCAGTCCCTGTAATGTGTAAGAGCCAGTTTTTATTTTTAACTTTTCCATCACAGATTTAATGCCTTTAGCACCATCATTAAACTGGAGCACTGCAATATAAGATCCCAGTTCTAATGTTTTTAGCTCCACAAAATGAAGTTTTGGTACAATGTTCCATAGTAAACCATTGAAACTTTCATTCGCATTTTGCGTTTTGCCATGGAGACATTTCTCCAACAAGCTTTGGTCAGTCAACTTATGGTAAGTCGGTTTTATAATGTTAATTATATCTTTTGGGAGTCCTGAAGATTTATCAGAAAAGGTAGTTTTAGCAGATTCTGCCCGCTGAAACTTGCACCAACTATCGAGTCCTTTGGGGCACTGACCATGCATTGGGTGGTCTTTGCTCGAACAACAATGGTAAAATGCTGCAATTACTGCTTGCTGCATACCTTGCAAATTACCGACGTTACTACGGATAGCAATTCCGTAGTAATTCTGAAGTCTATCAATAAACCTGTCGGTTAATTTGCCTTTGCCGCCAACTCCTTTGGTGCATTTTTTAAGTTTTCGCAAGTGAGTGCCAACTCGCTTCTGTATATGCCCAATGCATTCTAGTTTGTTGACCGAGTTTTCACCATACATGTTTTTCACTAAATTATATGCTTTGGAGTCACCATCACCATAGTAATCTGTGTAATACAAATTCCGTAAATGTTTTGAACGTTCAAAAATTCGATACACGCCAACGCTTTCCATACTTGAAGCTGATCCTGTATGATTTCGACAGGTATGTTCGGAAACAGCATTTGATGTTTGAGACTCACGATTACAGATTCTGCAATATTGTGACAGTGTTTCAACATCTAATATTTTCCCACTGTCAATAGCGATGCAGCTGACACAACCATTCAGTGACGAATGACCCCGCTTTTGCCAGGTACCATCTATAGAGACTCCGCAGTCAACACCTTTTCTCCTGCGTTTCACTCCTTTGGCCTTTTTTTTGGGTTTTATTTCTTTTGCAGCTTTGTTCATACTTTCTTCAGCAGCTTCATACGCAGCTCGATGAATTTTCAGCTCATGCTGGCGGAAAGTTCTTTTGCTTAGGAATGGCATGTCAAGCATTGAGAATAATCTTTTCCCTGCCGTGTAGCCTTTTCCTATAAGTCTCAAAGCATAAACAGCAAGAGTATTTATGCTACTAAATTTGTCTACCTTTTTGGAAGATGCAAAACCTGTTGAGTATGAGCAATTCTTGCAATTCAATTGAAAATTGGAACACATACCAGAGCGAGAATCTTCAGTTAGTAAAAGTTTATCAGCAAAACAGACAGGGCAGCACAACATAGCAAATACCGACAGTAATATTTGAATATCTATAATCCTATTTCCATTAATTTCACTTAGATTTAAATTTTCGTGAGTAGTATCATCCTTTGCACCTTCTAGTTTTAATGAACTTGCACTTGTCACTTCACTGTTTTCAGCTGTCACTGTCTTGTCACTCGTCCCAAGAGTGTGTCGATTGCCAGTGAATTTTCGCTTTTTAGAGCGATAACTTTTGCGATGGCCCATTTTAGACAGTGTATTTCGAAAAATTCAAACTTAAATATGAGCAATAAAAGCAAAATATTTAAAAAATAAAGTTTTAGAAAACTTATTTTGGCGAAAACGTTTAGAACAGAAGATCAGCGTGAAGAATGTAAACAATCGAGCACGAGAACTGAAATGTTGCCATTTTCTCAACACTAAACAAAAAAATTATTAAAAAGAAAGTTGTTATATATTTAAGAAACAGTATGAACAATTCAAATTATCAAAAAAACGAAATTTTAGTGCCATAAATGAGTTGAATACGATAGTTATATCACAACTTCCGGTTCCGCAATCCTACTTCCGGTGTGCTTCAGTAGCAGACGATGCGTATTATTATGACAATAAATCTTCTTCTAAAGCAGATAGAAGAAAAAGGAAAACAGTTTTGGAAAGAGATAGGTTCAAATATTATAAAAAGCTAATAAAAAAAATTTCAACCTTGAGGTCGAAAATCAGTTTTTGACGTAGTCAGTCACCTTAATCTTCGTTTACACCAAAGAATTCTCTTTTTTCATGAACTTTCATGCACCACATATTTGTTTTGATTTCATGATTCTGCACAAAGCCTTGAGAAAGGTGGAATCTTTATTAATTTAAAAAAAAAAAAAAAAAAAAAAAAACTAAGCAATTGTTACATCTTTTGAAAAAATAAACGATGGACTCGCTCTTGATTATCTTTCAAAAGCAAAACAAACGGCTTTTAAGAACCATTTGACAGAATTTATTTGGTTCATAATGACCCCACTAGAAACCGTGAAAACATTATACCTATTAACGCAAAAACAAATCTATTGTTTAATGGCATTAACTCTTACGGACCAAGATTGTGGACACCTTACCCAATTTTTTAAAAAACCATTAATAATCGAAATTTGATTAAGAAAAGGCTAAACAATTTTATACTCAATTCTATTGCAGTCAATTTAGGATAAAGTAGCATATTTGTAATAGTATACCTGGGTTCCGTTATAAAATAGACGTACTTTATTGCATTACTTGTGTTGTGTTTATGTGTTCTTTGTACGATTATGCATTTATTTTTTGTTTATTCTATCTTATGTTATAAACTGGCCCTAAATTAAGTTCTTTTTTGAGTGGTGAGAGCTAGTTAGGCTACTGTTATAGCCTTTACTCCTATCTACTCAATCAGAGATTTTCAAATAGACAGGGTGAAATATATTTTTAAAAAAAAGGAGAAAAAAACCCTTTTTTTTATTTAATGCAAATTCGAAGAAGAATGGATTAATAATAAAGCTGGGAAATTCAAAAACTATCATTTTGAATTGACTACAATGCCCTTTCTCATTACTTCTAATGAAAAAACAGTGGTCCAGCAAATCAATTTGGCTAGAATAGTGTATAACTTAACATGAAAAGTGCTGTGGGGTTTAAACTTTATTTCTTTTAATTAATTACATGGAAAGTATTTCGCGTTGATTTTGTACTGAGGTTACAACAAAACAGTGCGTAAACATAGTGCGGAAAAAAAAAAAAAACTGAATGCAGTTTGATTCGAAAAATAAAGCTTGATATTTTTTGAAATGTAAATTAAAAGATATTTAGTAGGTGAAAAATTTCTAAGGATCTTGAGGTTCTATTAAAATGACCAACATTCATACCCTGCTATTTTTTAAGACAAAATTATATGTACAAAAAATAAAGGGGTGGGGGGACTGTAAAAATATTCTCAGTTATTAGAAAACGTCTATCTGTAGAGCAACGTTGCTTAACGTCGCAAAATTGAATCCAGCAATATGCATGTCAAAACTATCAAAACATGTAATTTAAAGGCAGAAACACAAATATGTAAACCAAGAAATGAGTCATTTCTCGCGATCGAAATTGTTAAAAATGTATCTATTTGACCTCATCATAATTAATGTTCATTTAAAAACATCCATATTCGGGGAATGAGCCTAAGAAAAATATGTTCGTTCCACTTTATAACGAAACATGTTCATAATATTTTGAAACCGAAGATATTTAATTTAAATTACTAACCGATTTAAACAATGCGTCAGTGTTTAATGAAAACCATGTTCCTATAATAATGTTACTATTATTAAAAGTAACTTGGCTGCAATATTTCCTAGACTCCTCTTGCAAAATTACAAGCATTAGAAATCCCACAATTGCAAAATTTCCATCACAACGCAAGTGTAAACAGTCACCGCCATCTTGACTAGGAAGCACTAAAGCCCTCAATCGTTCAAGTAAGTAGCGACATCCTTTTCCCCCATTGTCTCGTGCCGCTTCCGATTCTTATTGGATGTGACCGATCACGTGGGTTATCATTTGCCATCTTGGGGCCAAAAACTGTGTGCTTGCAGCTCTTTTTACATTGCGCGCTCGCTATTCTTACTCATATTTATTTATCTGCTTCTTTATTTCTTCGTAAATATTAGTATGCCGGGCTGCTGTGCCGTGTTGTGTACGAATAGAGCGGAATCGGGCATCAAACTATATCGTTTACCTACAGGTGAACGAAACAAAGAAAGGCGGAAAATCTGGTTGCATAGAATCGGCAGAGATAAATTAGCTGCTAATAGCAAATTGTGTGAGGTAAGCTTAAATTTGATTTATTTCTTATAAATTTATTGTTTCATAAGTATGTTTATGTTTCAAATGTATTTATTTCAAACAGTTGTAATATCATCAGAACAATGTTCTCTTAGCTTATACTAAGTATCCATGAAAGTTTCTTATAATGTTTTTATACATGTAATAGTGTCAGTTAAATGTTTAAAAACTGCTTAAATTTTCCTATGCTTTGAAATCCTTTTTGGTATTTTTTTTCTTTTTCTGTACAATTAAAAGATATACAATTCAATATGATATTTTGCATATATTTTGTCTTGAAAGTAATTGAATATCATTTTAAAAAAATCATAAAAAAGTCTAAGTTTGATTTTCTTAAAAACAAATAATAACAAACTGTTTGCGGTGAGGAAGGGGAAAAAAACCCTTTCATCCAGAATTTTTTTTAAAATCGTTCAAATAGGATGATGTGATAGTATATTTTATTTATTTATTTATTTTTAATTTTTTCTTAAAACATGATTATATATGTACTTATTTATTTAATAGGCTCACTTTACGGATGATCAGTTCGAAAGTAACAGAGCTGACAACAGACGCCTCCTCAAGCAGACAGCTGTACCTTCAATCTTTAGCCATCGAAGTACACCAAAAGAAAGAAAAGCATCTAATTATGTACTGAGAGATCATAGCGCTGTAATTTCTGCATTTCAACCCAGTCATATTTCGTTTGATAATGAAAATGGTAAGTATTAAGTTAGAAGGGTTTTTTTATACTTCTTCATAAAGCAGGTACTTTTGAGAATATTAAAACATTTCAATAAAATTATTTTGCAGGTGATACTGACAAAGATTCTCCAGATATGCTTGTAACCGGCGACGATGCTCATGCAGAAAATATACAAGGTAAGAACTTTTATAAAGTTATTTAATTCGGTAAATAATGCAAGCCATAACATAAAAGTGCATAACAAAAAAGGGGGATTAAAAGTGGTGTAAAGGTTTTGGGGGCGATGAGGCCTCATTTTTTTTTTCTTTTTCCATTTTATTGGGCTACAATTTTGAATTTTAACATTAATGCTTAAATGACTTCTAAAATATATGGAACATGGTCTCAAAACTCAGAACGAATGGTCGACGTCACCGCAGATTATCCCCTTCCAATTCGAAGTTCCATTCTTATGAAATAACACGAGTAAAGTCCATTTATTTGGAATTTTAGCTTTCATTTTCGGTGAATAGACCAATTCAAATGAAAAATAAATTTGTAATCAATCGTTATTTTTTCTCTGAGTGAAGGGGCAAAAGGCCCCTTTATTTTTAAACGTGAGGGGGCCATTGCCTCTAGTCTGCGCCGTTTATGATACAAGAATCCTCCCTCCCCCTTTTTCGACATTTTACTGCAAATAAAATAAAATGAAAAAAAAAAAAAGAACCGTTCGAGGACAGAAAAAAACCATAATAAATAAAATAAACAGAAGGCGCACAGGTTCAAGGGCTCAAAGCATAAATAAAAGAACAAAAGAAACGAGCTGATGTGTGCATCTCATGACTTCTTTTTACTCCAATCCTCATATAAATAATAGCCGATGATAGAGTAACCCGCGTGTTTCAACAATGAAACTCGCGCCACGGCGCACAACTAGACCCCACTAGGAGTCTACGTACCAAATTTCAACTTTCTAGGACAAACCGTTCTTGAGTTATGCGAGATACATACGCATATACACACATACGCACATATATATGTACATACAGACGTCACGAGGAAACTTGTTGCAATCAACTCGGGGATCGTCAAAATGGATATTTCGGGAGTTTATACGCTCTTAGGCATATATGCATATGTAGTCGGGTTGAAAAAAGAACTCAATAATTATTCTGGGGTGAGCAAAATGGAAATTGAGGCCGATTTTTGGGTGAAATTTCTTTTCGCGAGTACAATACTTCTGTAAAAGGTACCTTACTTTTTGTAAATGGAAGAAAAAAACAATGCATGGTTGAATAAAATTCACTTTCATTTGCTATAGGAGTAACATGGAGTCGGGCAGTGGCGGATCCAGACGCTCCTGTTGGGAGGGACGATTGAGTAATGCATTATAAGGGAGGAGGTGACAAAAGAAAATAAAATTTAAAAAGTTTAAAAAATAAAAGCATGATGGTTTTCTTTTTTTTTTTTTTTTTTTTCGAATAATGAAAATCGTTTAAAGATTTTGAATGAAAGTTATAAATGTTTCGAGTACCTTACACACATAAGAATAAACGAGCTGATCATCACATGACTTCCTTTTACTCTAATTTAATGTAATTTCCCCATTATTGGCAATTTTAATGTGATTCCATTGTTTACTTTCTAAATATCACCCTCTTTGGAGCATCCGAATGCAAACCAAAAAAGGAAGGTGCACAACTAGATCCCACTAGGAGTCTACATACCAAATTTCAACTTTCTAGGACATTCCGTTCTTGAGTTATGTGACATACATACACACATAAGCACATACATACGTACATACAGACGTCACGAGAAAACTCGTTGTAATTAACTCGGGGATCATCAAAATGGATATTTCGGGTGTCTGTACGTTCCTAGGCACATATCCACGTGAGGTCGGGTTGAAAAAAAAAAAAAAAAAAAAAAACTCAACATTCATTTATGGATGAGTAAAATGGAAATTAAGGCCGATTTTTGGGTGAACATTTTTTTGCGAAATATAATACTTCCTTTTTTGTAAAAGGAACTAAAAACGAAGGCGCACAGGCGGGAGGGCGCATCGGCCCGTCGCGTCCAGCGAAGGAAGTCCCCAAAAGAATTGCCTATTAAAACATTTAGTTCACAATTTTTGATGAAGAAATGTTCAATTAAATGTACTTTAATAAATTACTAATGTGTCCTAAAAGGACACATAAAAACAGGAAACACAATGACACTTATTTTGAAAAGAATAAAATCAGACAGACTTGCACTTAAAATATGTGTGTATATAATTTAAAATATATTTTGAATCTTATGAGTTAATAACAAAAAATAATTTAAGTGAAAATATGTTTAATATGGCTTAACGTGTGAGCTCCGCAGGCGTCAACACTTACTTTCTTGATAAACGGGAAAGGTTTTTAATAAGAGCAGAAAACTGCTGATTGCGGCAGCTTTCTGAATATACAAAAAAGCTTTTCGTAAGTAACAAAATGCTCCTCGAGATTTTTTACAGTGAACTTTACTTAAGAGTCTGCTTCCTTTTTCAGTTGCTGATTTATTACAAGACAATGAGGCATCAACTTCTGTGGAATGTCCTGTTACTACGACCAACAATGATGAAATTGAATGCCTTAAAAGAAAAGTGAACCTGCTGCAGAAAAAATTACGGCAAAATGAGCAAGACATGGAGGATTTAGAAAAACATTTGTCAAATTTGTTGAGTGATGATCAAATAGCGTATATGAAGAGAGGTTATACTAAAGGATCATGGTCTGATGATGCTATTCAAAAAGCACTAAAAATATATCTATCCTGCAGCACAAAAGGTTATAATTTTTTAAGGGAAAATGGTTATCCATTACCAACGCTAAGAACTCTGCAAAGGCGAATTCAAAATTTCGTATTGAAACCTGGTATTTCTCATGAAGTTTTGGAATTGCTGAAACTAAAACTTACTTCCATGCATCCTGGAGAGCGAGGAGTCGTTTTGATGGTGGATGAGATGCAAATTGCCGAAGGGTTGAATTTGGATACTTCTACAAAATGTTTGATTGGTGCCCCTACATTGCCTTCCTCTAATGGAACTTTTGAAGAAATTTCGAACCATGCATTGATCTTTTTTATAGGAGGTGTAGCAACACGATGGAAGCAAGTTGTTGGATATCACTTCACTGGGCATTCAATTT
Organism: Uloborus diversus; assembly: GCF_026930045.1. NCBI lineage: Eukaryota > Metazoa > Arthropoda > Arachnida > Araneae > Uloboridae > Uloborus > Uloborus diversus. Next base: position 185,210,772 of record NC_072734.1, on the reverse strand, counting down.
GTCCAGTGACTTTTAAAAAAGTGATTTTCGACATAATCCAGAACTGCGAGTCCATTGGCTTGTTTGTTGACGGCCTTGTATCCGATATGGGCCCTCACAATCAAGCAGTTTGGAGAGAGTGCAACGTTGGAGTAAGGAGGACGAAATCAAAAAATGTTGAAGTTCAAGCATTTTGTCCTCATCCTGTCGATAGTAACAGAAAATTATTTATTATTGCAGACGCTCCACATTTACTGAAGAATAATCGCAATCACTTGACCCAAGGTCAGATCATTTATTTACCTCCAGAAGTTGTTCAGGAGCACGGTTTTTCCTCAAATGAAGTGTCAATTTTACATATAAAAGAAATGATGTCCTTAGAGGCAAAAAGCGAGCTAAAATTATGTCCGCAGCTCAGCGACAGTTGCTTAGATATAGGGCATTATGACAAAATGAAAGTTGGTCCTGCCCATTCTTTAATCAACCATGCCGTAGCAGTTGGATTAAGATATTACGTGAATATCAATCAGCTTGATAAATCGGCATTAGCTACAGCATGGTTTATTGACACCATAGCTAAATGGTTCAGTATTGTAACATCACGGACATATGCTTCTTCACTGAGCCTTAATAAGCAAAGTTACGAGGAAAATATTGCGTTTCTCAAGACTATAGTCTGGCTCTTTACAAATATAAAGGTTGGCAAGCGGGGTGTGTGGAAGCCAGTTCAAGCTGGAATGATCTTGACTACAACTTCGTTATTGTCATTGCAAGAAATGTATTTGAAAGAGTTAAAATTTAAGTTTCTGTTGCTGTCGAGGTTTTCTCAAGATGCAATAGAAAATCTTTTTTCGACCATAAGAATGAAAAATCCGGTTCCAAATTGCAAAGAGTTCAAAACTTGCCTTAGGGTTATCATCCTATCGCAATATTTTAACTCTTGTATCAAAGGAAATTATTTCCATGATGCTAATGAGGAAACAGGCACACCTATAATGGTCCTACATTCCCAACAAAATAATGTCCATTCACAGAAAGACACAAATGAAAATGTTCTGAGTTTCGATATAGATTTTGAAAAGGATGAAGTTGAGATTTTTGATAGAGGCAACGAAATTTTAAAGACATCCTACATAGAAAAAATATCGTTTGATATTGATTTCGGAAAAATTGATATACAGATAGCCGTAGAAATTGTTGAATAAGAGTTACCAGAAAACGAAGAAAATTCTCTCTACTATTTGTGTGGGTCTATTTCGAGAACTATATTAAGAAGAAGCAAGCTTTGTCATATTTGTACAAGTCTAATGTCAGACAAATGCGAGAGTTCTAAAAAAAATGTACAAACTTTTACTAAGATGAAAGAGTTCAAGACTGATTCTGACAATTTAATATATGTTTCAGAAGAAACATATAATGCTATTTTGCATATCGAAAAGCTTTTCTGGTGCAATGAGGAGAAAGTCCTTAAAGCAGAGTTGGACTTGAAGCAATTAAAATTACTATTTGTCAATTCTGTCATGGAACATTTCAAAGATTTTCCGAACTGTTGCAATTTGCTTCCTACACTTATTGATGTTTTTACTCTTCATAGGACTTTCTTTTTAATTAAACAGAAAAACAAAGCATTAGAGATTAAGAGGGCAAAAAAATGTTCTAGCAAAAGCATTGGAATGAGAGTTGCTGCTTCAGAAGTTAAGTAAACTAGTCATCCATTTATAAACCACAAGTGTTTCATAAAGCTTTTATTGTAAATTTTCCATTTAAACATGCAATTAGTAACAAATTATTTATTCATTTTCCATTGTTTTTGGCAACAATTAAAAAGCGGAAGTAGTTTAACTTTATAACTATTATTTTTCCTTTTTTTCTGGCAACAGTTAAAACAATAAATAAAACTAACTAAAGTAATTTATGAATTACTTTTACTTATCCTTACTATGATTTTGTGAGTTAATGACAAATTTCTCCTTTTATTCATTGAAATTAAATTAAAAAGCACATAAATATATATTAATCAAATATCTTACATTTTTACAACAGTGCAATAAAAACTTAAAAAATTAATCGTAATTTTCTGTGTTATTTTTATTGAACATGTAACTTTGACAACGTTTATTTTATTTTATTAAAAGGAAAAATCTTACTTTGCATTTCATTGTGTTACTCATTCTAAGTTTCATTTTAATCCACTTTGTTTGTGTTGTAAAACGTTAATGCTGAAGACGATTATTTGTATTTTAAGTAAATGATTTTATTAATATAATGGGACGCTTCTGAAGAAAAATCCAATTTTTGAAATTAATGGAGAAAATTTGTTTTAATCCATGAAATATTAATTTAAATATATAATTAAATTAATAAATTAATTAAAAAATTATGGAATTACTAGTTTAAATCTTTGTGACACACAATTTAATCTTGTGTATATATGATAATTTTTTGCCCCCACTTTTTGGCCAATAAAGTATTTATACCTGCTGCGATTAATCAATCAATGATTAATTATTCATGCTATTCGGAAAATTAATACACTCATAATATCCATTTCTTCAACATAAATATCCTATTTCCATGCTTTCGGAGACGAGAGTAAAAAATATTTCGCAAAAAGATCGAGAACTATTACGAAACATCTTTGCTCCTTAAAATGTTTAAACATCAAATTTATTTCCACATTAAGTAAAAATAGAAAAAAAACCCTTTAATGTACAGTTAGATATATGTTATCTCCAAGAAGCTAGGAATATTTATTACCATGGAGTTACTAAGAAACCATTATTTCATCATATCAGACATAGGAAGAAGCCGGTGTTTGGCCCCAACATGGCCGACAACTCCCCGTGTCGCTACTTAGGAGACGTGATTGAGGGCTTTAGGAAGCACTTCTCACCTCCCGAGAAAGCGAACTCACCACCTGCCACCCGGGTGAAAACGAGAATGCTCCTTCTCGGCAGCTAAAGTCGGCAGCAAGACGTTTAGGATAGCTTCATGGTAGGGAGAAATGGTGCCTCACGGAAAGTGACGTCACGCAAGACGAAAAACTGGTTTTCTGACCAGTTTCTCGTTAACGACTCCCTTCTAGATATAATCATTGTAAGGCACCAGAGCTCTGATACGTTACCTTGCGGTGATTAACGATACTAAAGAAAAAGGTAAAACATTCCATTCCACGTGTTTTTATCGCGGTAAATTACAGGATTCAGACAGTTTGCGGTGTAATGTAATTTCAGAAGAATAGAAAGGAAAGCTTCCCACAAACACGATGAAAAATTACTGTCATTCACTAAGCGTCAAAGCAAGTTATAAGCTGCGGAATGCGTTTGTTTTACCTTTTTCATCCGCCATTAGACTATGGCTGCAGCGCCCCCTATAGTTTATTTGAGTTGCGAATTGTAAATTAGCTTTTTTTCTCTTTTATTCGATTTCGATTTCGATTCCGAGTCACAACTGACTACAACTGTATTTTATGTCGAGGACTGCGTACTAAGTGTCTTGCCTCCATTTTTTTTATACCGATAGATGGCAGCACCATCACCGAATCGAACAGTTAATGAGAATTTAGAACTAGATCAGGAGCAAACAGCTACCTGGTGCTAGCACCCCGAAAGGTATCGTTTCATTTCGAGGACATTGAGACCACGAGCATATTTAACGTCGCTCAGTCCCCTTTAATGACGACGGTGGATCTTCGGCACTGACCTGTATTCTAGCTGGACTGAGCATCGCAGTTTCCGAGCTGAAGTGATTTGAACGCCATCTTGCTCACCCCACTGACCTGTATCACCCCCAAGTCAGTGCTGATCGAGCGTTCTGCTACTGTTATCGCTTTGCATTTTTTCTCAAATTCACTTTTAAATCAAGATTTTCTTTTGCCATTGTTATTTTATGTTGATTTTATTAAGTTTTTTGTTGCTTGTTGTTTCATTTCTGCCACAGATTTATATTTGCTTGTTGCTTTTTCTTATTAAAGTATGCCTACCTGCAGTGCAATAAATTGCAGTTACAAACATTGCAGGCAAAAAACTCCAGGAAAATCTATTCATAGGTGAGTGATATAGAAGAAAATTATAATTTTACACTTTTAATTGCAGTAGCTAGGAGTTTTCAAGCTATTTCATTGATTCACTCTTATTTTTATTTAAATGTGCTCGGGCATTTAAATCAAGCTTTTCAAACAAGAATTTAAATGCTCCTTTGATTTTAAACTGAAGTTTCGTCGAAAGCAATTGACAATTTTATGTAATTACTTACAGTTTTAAAATCAGTTATTTTTTACGTGAAAAGAAATTAAACTTTTTTTTGATGAGATATCTTTTGTTGTTTGAGGCAAAAATTGTACTGTTAAATTTTTTTTAAATCAAATATTCGGTAAGCGGCCGTATCTCTTACTTATATTTTTAAAAAATAGGAACCTTTTCTTAAATTAAACAATTCTTTTCTAATCCGGCCTTTAGTTAAAAAATAAAAATACTTTAAAAACAAAATAAGACGATGTTTCGGTTTTAAAATGGTGGGGGCGGGGGGGGGGGGGGGGGGGTCTGAATCGGTATAATATTGCACTGACGAATCTCATCACGGTTTTAACACCCATTTTTCGACAGGTTTCTATTTCATTAAAATTAAAAACTGAATGTTTTTAACGTCTGTTCCAGACGAAACGATGCTAGACTTTATATGATGTTAGTTTTTCAACATGAAACGGTTTTTTCGCTTATATTTAGTGAAATAACTAAATTTAAAGCGCGCAGCTCAATACACCAATCATTAGTTTCACTTCGAGTTGGGGGTGAGCATGGCGGATCCCAAGAGCTTCTATTCGCTTCTACTTCTCCGCGCGTCAGAACCTGCGATGCGCGGTCCAGTTAGTATACAGGTCAGTGATCTTCGGCCATCGAGGTTCGAACTCAGAACCCTCCGGCCCCGAATCCGACACTCTACAGATTGGGCTTCCACGGCCCACTCTCTTTTATTCTATTCTATTTCTATTTCTATTCAGGAGTCACAACTGACTACAACTGTATTTATGTCGAGGACTGCATACTAGTGCCTTGCCTCCATTATTTTATATACCGATAGATGGCAGCACCATCACCGGATCGAACAGTTAATGAGAATTTAGAACTAGTCCAAGAGCTAATAGCTACCTGGTACTAGCACCCCCAGAGGTATCGTTTCACTTGGAGGACATTGAGACCACGAGCATATTTAGCGTCGCCCAGTCCCCTTTAATGACGACGGTGGGTCTTCGACCAGCGGGGATCGAACCCGAGCCCCTCCGGCCCCGAGTCCAATGCCCTACCGATCAGGCTACCACGGCCCCCTCTTTTATTCTAAGCAATTATTTTTATTTCTTTCTGTTGCCATTTTACATTTATGTTAATAAATAACATTTTAACAATTATTTCAGTGGGAATGACGTCATCAAAACAACCAACCGGGTTAATCGGTTGCTCTATTCGGACTATTGACTAATACTAAGAGTAGACCGAGTTTTCACAGACTTGCTGATGAAAAAATTGGTTCATGGATACATTATGTGACTAGTGGGAGGCTTGGCGAAAACTTTGGCAGCATGGTTGCTAGATGGCAACATTATCTATAGTTTGGCACTCGACATATATTTTAAGAGGTAATGTGTTTTCATTATAATTTTTTTCCAGGTGCAGAGATTGAACTGTTTTACTTTTAGCTATGCATTATTTTGACATTAGTAATTAGTTTTTGATCACAGTTTTCAGTAACTTTTATTTCATTTGGAACTGCTACGTCAGCGTTCGCGTGGACGTAATGGCGTAAACGTTTTGCGTCAAAGCAAAAATGTACTAATCGGTATCTTAAATTGAAATTGTAGGTAAAAATCTTACCGTTTGCCGATTCTTTTTGGGCGCTTGCATATTTAATTGCTTAGAGAGTTATTGAAATTGACTAAAGAAAATTCACAGTACTATCTAAACGAAAAACTCACTATATTAACAAATTATTTACAGCCTAGAATAACAAATTTACAAGTCGGACTCCATAAAATATCATTCTTCCGTGTTCCATCAATTCTATTTATTTTATTTCTCGCGATCCTTGATCGTCTGCTACGATTAATGCCCGCTGTTGCTAGGATATCCACCAGTCACATGGTTTGGTTTATGAGCAGCAAAAGGGTTGCCATAGCTCTGTCTATTCTTATTATTAGTTTATGATTCGGACTTAAACTTTATTTATCGTTTGCCGTTTTTATTTTTTTATTTTTACAGCCAACGTTCTTAACTCTTTTCAGCATATGGAAAATATTTCTTTAATTATATTTATTTAGTGTAATGTAAGTTTGTCATTAGCAGTCTCATAGTTCGGTAGATTTAAGATGTGCGACTTATTATGTTTATTTTGTTGGACTTTTCCCTTCACATTGGCGAGTTTTCGAATTATAATAACTCTCATTTTCCTTCCTGTTTAGTTAAAAGAACACGCTAAATTAAGATTGTTTGGATTTCTTTAATGGAAACAGAGTTGAACAAAAAAATTTGCTTTTAATGATTTTTACTAAAGCTTAATTGAAATCTGATCACTTGGTATTAAATTAATGCTTAGTGGTATTTATTAAGTCTTGATGCTTTAGTTTCACGTAATCAACCTTAACGCGTTTGAAACTGATGTCAGAGTACTACAAAAAAAATTTTTGAAAAAAAAAAAAAAAAAAAAATAGAACCGACTTCAAAATTGCTCTAAAAAGTGAAAAATAATTTTATTCTTTAAACACCATCGATAATGCTTTTAAACATAATTTTTGAAGTTGGCGCAAAAACAAAACGTAAAATCCAGTGTAACCATGCTTCGTTCATAATTTTTTTTCAGAAAAGCATCCAAAGTTACGAACGAAACATTTATATCGTTATTCAAATATGCTGTCATCAATGCATAATGTATGTGATAGTGAAGAAACTGGGCCTGGTTAAATTTATAGTTGTATTTGAGTTATGGCTGTGAATGATTTTATCTATCGTTTTTGCGCCAACTTCAAAAATTATGTTTAAAAGCATTATCGATGGCGTTTAAAAAATAAAATTATTTTTCACTTTTTAGAGCAATTTTGAAGTCGGTTCTATTTTTTTTTTCAATTTTTTTTATTTCATTCTTTTTAGTGTAAATGTAGGCATTTCAGAAATAGTAAGAAGTTACCATCACGAAACTTCACATTTTTTTTTCTTAAAAATGCTCCATACTAAAAAAAAAAAAAAAAAACTATTGACACGCGTTAAACTTTAAGCGATTGGCACTAAACACTTATCTTTGTTCCTCTCTGGAAATAATGCTTAGTTAATTTAATTATAACCATTTAAGTATTGCGTTTTTCCAAACTAATTTACATTCCACAGCATCTAAGTTGCTCATGAGCCCCGATCATCTGTTATCGGCATAGATGATAACGATAAAAATACTACAGAGTAGTTGAGTCAAACCTAATGGTAGCATTGTGAAGGCTAAGCAGATCCTAATTACGGCATCACCTCGCTTCCAGGTTAGGTTTACCCCTACTATGGAGCAATAGCACTGAAGAAAGGAAGATTTTGATACAGAAATTAATAGAACATTGGGCTCGGGTTCGATCCCCGCTGGTCGAAGACCCACCGTCGTCATTAAAGGGGACTGGGCGACGTTAAATATGCTCGTGGTCTCAATGTCCTCCAAGTGAAACGATACCTCTGGGGGTGCTAGTACCAGGTAGCTATTAGCTCTTGGACTAGTTCTAAATTCTCATTAACTGTTCGATCCGGTGATGGTGCTGCCATCTATCGGTATATAAAATAATGGAGGCAAGGCACTAGTATGCAGACCTCGACATAAAATACAGTTGAAGTCAGTTGTGACTCTTGAATAGAATAGAATAGAATAATAGAACATTCGAGAAAATACGGGAAACAGTAGAAACGAAATTTTAGTAAAATGCACTTTCTCCTAGTTGGGATTTGAACCCGGGTCTCTCGTGTGGGAGGCGAGAATTCTACCACTGAGCCACCGTTATCCACGGATGAAAAGTGCGAACTTCGCTACAACATCATTTTAATCATTTAATAGGGAAATTGCATAAAATTTACTGTTTTTTTGCCCATAACTTTTTTTCTAAAGAACAAATATGGTCAAACAAAGTAATGAGACCTAAGTTGAGCCATCCCCTATCCATTAAAAAAAGAATCATCAAAATCGGTTCACTAAGTGAGACGCTATGAGTGGACAAAAAAAAAAAAAAAAAAAAAAAAAAAATACATACGGTATGAACTGATAACCGCCTCCTTTTTGAAGTCGGTTAAAAACATCAACTACTGGACATCTCTTTCAAATTTTAGGTCGCCCGTACAATGCCAGGCACGCAGCTAATAATTAAATAAATATGGAAAAATGTAAAATTGGAAAGTGGGGTATTGAGATGGGGGTTGGGGGGAAATGTCTGTCTGTCTGTCCCGCCTTAATACCTTTTGAGTGAAAAGTACGATTCGAACAAATTTTTTTTGTTCGAAAGATCTCGGCGAAGACACCTCATTCCATATTTCATTTTTTGATTTGAACAATTTTTCGTTTAATTTTGAACAGTTAAAAAAAACTTAACATTTGCGCCTACGGGGAATTTCTAGGCAAATATAAATCACACACACACACACACAAATACATACACACACACACACACGCAAACACACACACAAACACACACACACACATATACACACAAACTTAAATGCGAATTTGCTTCAAGCAAACTTTGTTAGAAAAAGGTCTTGATGAAGAACATACAGTGGCTCCCAAAAGTGTTCGTACACCTACGACTTTCAATGAAATAGAACATTATCCATTGGTTAGAATTAATATTTCAGAATAGGTATTTAATTATAAGATCTATGATCAACTTTCGACAAAGTTACATGAAAAGTTTTTAAAAAAATATTTAAACTTAATTTTTTTAAAATCAAAAACCCAAAAAGTGCCGGAAATTTTATCTTACAAAAGTTTTCGTACACTTTAAAAAATGTCTGTATGTTATTAAATAATCCAACTTTTTATTAAGTTATTATTTAGTAGAATATCATGCAGTACCAAAAACACCTTTTAAACGTCTGGAAATAGATTTCATTGTTTTTTCTTTCTTTTTTTGCGTAATTTCTGAGTAAGTGTTTAACCACACTTCGAGAGTCTTATTGTTTCTAGCTCTATTTTCGTTTCAAAGCCGTATTTTCGTAATCTAGCCTCCAGATATCTCTAAATATGTTACATTAGTGGTACCTGCACAGCTTTGCCCGTAGTTGAAAATTAAAAGGTCATTTGATTCGCTTGTACATTTACAAATAATGGATGACGAATTTCTCGCCAATTTGCTATGCTTGCCCATGCTATGCTTGGCCGAACGGTCTAGCCGCTATGCGCGTCACAGACATCCAGACAGACATCCAGATATCCAGACGGAGAGACTTTCAGCTTTATTATTAGTAACTAGCGAAACCCGCACGGCTTTGCCCGTAGTAGAAAATCAAAAGGTCATTTGGTTCGCCTGTATATTTACAAATAATGGATGATTAATTTCCCGCCAATTGGCTATGTTCATTCGCTCTTCCCATGTTACTGTTCCACGTCATGATAATTTCGTAATTTACTCGTCCATCTTATGATAATTTTGCTACGGAACATGTTCTTAAAATTGAAATAGAAAGAGAACAAAATCGAATTTTTGAAAAATCGCTTCGAGGTGCACACCCCCACGATACAAACTAACTTTGTACCAAATTTCATGAAAATCGGCCGAACGGTCTAGGCGCTATGAGCGTCACAGAGATCCGGACAGAAATCCAGAGAGACTTTCAGCTTTATTATTAGTAGAGAAGATTATGTAATACACTACAACACGGTTTCATCGGCAAGTAAGTAAAATCACACCTTTTAAAATATAAAATATGGATAGAACTTAAATCGAAAAACGAAATCTTTTGAAGAGACGGAAAAAAAAAGATAAATTGCAAAAAAATTAAACAATCATTAGAAATTTAAGGAAATAACATTACTAGGAAGATAGAAAATAACTTACCAAAGAAAAAATGACCCAAATGGCAATTATTTGTTGTTGAGCAGCTGGTGCTATTTCCTATTTCATTCGAATCCTATGAGATCGGCTAGAATCCTGAATGCACCAAGAAGAGGGAATGATTTTTCGATTTTGTCATTTAAGTTCGATTATCTGAGTGCGAAAGAAAAAGGCTTTTGAAATTAAGGCTCGAGTAGTTTTCTCTTTCTCATTCATTCTTTTTTAAAACTGATAATAGCTGAGGGAGTGGTTATAACAGTTCTTATCTTTCTGGTATTACTTGATGGCTTACACAAAAAAAGTTTTTAGTGCTTGCTGTGAAATTTTTTATAAGACGATTAATATTGTGAGCAAAATATAAATGAGCAGCATGTAATGTGGTTTGATAAAGCTTTTTGAAATGGAAAAATATGCCTGTTACGTGCAACAAGTATCTGTGGATATTTCATGTAATATTTTCATTGCATTTATATGGGACTGTAGGACCATAGCTTGGCCAAAGCTATGGAACTAGGTTATGAGGGTCATTCGATGTGACGGAACGGGACATGTGGAGTAATTTTGCCAGTAGAAATTATTTCATAAATACAATAAAGCAAAAAATAACAGAATTAAAAAAAAAAAAATACTAAACACTTTTCATTATGCACTCAAAAGGAAAAAATAATTCTTCTGGGTCAGAAAGGACAATTTCAGTTCTCCTGCAGTTTTCATTAATTCCGAAAAAATGACACAACAAACGAAGAAAAGTGCGGTTCAAGTCATGTACAGGAGCACTGAAATTATCCTTTCTGACCCAGAAGAGTTATTTTTTCCTTTTGAGTGAATTATGAAAAGTGCTTAGTATTTTTTGAAAAATTCTGTTATTTTATTACTTTTGGTGTAAATGTATTTCAGAAATAGAATAATGTTACCATCACGAAATTTCATCTCTTTATTTTTCATCTAAATGCTTCATACTAAAAGGAAAAAAAAAAACTATATACGTGTCTAAAACTTTAAGCATTTGGCACTAAAAATTAATCCTTGTTCCCCTTTAGGATTTGTTTGTGTGCTACTTCAATTAGAACTATCTAAATATTAGGGGTTTGCAAAACTAATTCATATTTCACAACATACAAGCACTCGTGATAAATATCCTCATATGTGTTATTGGCATAGATGAGGATAAAAATCCTAAGAAAGCAATGATAGTGGATAAAATCATAATTTTTATTATGATTACTATTAATATTGCTGTTGCAAGCAGGGTTGTCAAGTTTCTGCCGTGGCGATTAAAACCACTGGTGGAAACCGGTTAAAACCGGCATGGCAAAAAACACTTTCTGCCACATTTGAGGCAGAAACTAGCAAAAACTCACAAAATGAAAAAAAAAATTAAATTATTGATATGCAATAGGAATTGCATGGAAAAAATAATTATAAACCAAAGCACAATTTAATTACTATATTGCCACAATTTAAAATCAAATGTTACATTGTTTGGACCCCGCAGTTGCTTCTTAGAAAAGGTGGTTTCTAAAATCTGAACAATTTCTCAATCTAATATGTACAAATGAGAAACTTTAGAATATTCCTGCAACAGAAGAGCTAGCAGGCAATGCATGAAGGAACAAGCAATTTTCGTGAAACTTTCATCTATTGCATATTTTTTTTTAAATGGTCCACCATGTAGTAACTGGGGTAGTGGGAGAAATTCGACTGGAAATATAAGTTTCGAGAAATAGGGCCAATTTATTTTGTAAAGCTGTGACATTAGGTACAAAATCTATGTTAATATTGGCAAGTAAAATTCTGGCACTTTCTTGAAGCATGTGATAATTTCGATCACAAACAATTTAGATGAAGCATATAAGTGAGCAAATTAAAATCAGAAATGCCTTTTAATTCTGTATGTTACTCCTCTTTCCTGAGCACCCATATGATTTTTCGTCCTTTGTTAGATTAATCCAAACATTACGAGCATCTGCAATTGAAAAGTTCCCTTCTCGAACTAAATCAAGGGCATTAGCATAGCATTTCATTTTTTAAATGATGAAATAAAGTTTAATTTTTTAAATTTACTTAAACAAATATCATTTAGCAATCACTTAAGTAATTAAAGATGCTTTTAAGTTTTTGCCAGTTTCTGCCGGTTTTTACCGGTTATAACCAGTTTCTGTCACTGGCACGACAAAAACTAGTTTCTGCCGGCAGAAAGCCAATCCTGGTTGCAAGGCAACAAAGTTTGTAACAATGGGTTTTATATTTAACTAGCAAAAATACCCGGCGTTGCCTGGGCTAGCAATAATTATGAGAAACAATCGTTACTTGCATTTGTTTTCTGTTTTAAGTGAAAGAACTTAAAACACACCTTTTTGACGTGATTTAAAATCTAGCTTCTTTCTTACTCATAAAACTAAAGTAGCAGTAAGTAAAAAGAGCAAAATAGTATTCATTTAGGAACGAAAACACGAAATTTAAGCGATACAAATTTGAATTTCCGAAATATGAAATTAAACTTCACATGTTTAAAAAGATTTATCAGTTAATACTTATTTTTTGTTTACATGGAGTCTTACCTTCTCTGTATATCTATTGAAGAACGAACTGTTTAAAAAATGTAGCCGCGCGCCCGTGATCCCCTTAAACTTGCTTTAATTATTTTGGAAATTTTCAATTATTGTGGGTTCTTGGTGCGATTTAAAATGTTACCGAATTTGCGGGAATCGTTTTGGGATGCCTTGGATAATGCTCCCCCTCCTTACTTTGTAAAACGGTATGTTACTAATTTTTGTTAAAGAGATATTGTCGCCATATGCTAAGATACTTTTGGTCACCATAAAATGGCGCTAAACAATTTCATCCGAAATGTTTCCAAAATAAGTAGTAAAATTTGGCAATGGTTTGAATTTGTGCACAAAGTCACATTAATGGAAGTTTTTGTGCTCTTTATGAATTTGCCTAATTTAGTTGCTAGATTAATTTACAGTAAAAAAAGTTTTTAAAGATTCTTTGATTGACGATATTTTGTTTCGATGGTGAAAGCTGACAAACTTTATTACGTAGTCTTTGACTTCAAAAACCGCGACAGTTGAAAAAACTGCCAAATGCATCCGCTACTGAAATCTTTCTGCATAAATTTTGGCGAGGTTTCTGCTGTTAGATTGGATAATGATTAAAAAATCCAGTCAGCACAAATAATAATAGAAAAAATTCCATTAATTACACTAAAGTTCCGTTTAAATGAAAAATAATCAACCAAATCTAGTTATTATTAGCCAATCTTGGGGGAAAAAACTTTGCTTTAAGATTTGACTTGAGAAAAGCCTCAAACAGTTAGATGAAACACAAAAACATTCAACAATTCTAACTATGAACTGGGAGTTGAGATGACACACTAAATAATGAATTGGGTTGAGGAAAGCCTTCGAACATGGAACAAAAAAAGCTCATAACTCGTTTTTCATACAACTTAGAACTTTCTAACAGATGCCATCTTCAGCAGAAAAATAAGCGCTTTCGATGGACATATAATGTTAATATGTGCACGTTTTTTTCCACCCCCATATTGGGGCATTTATGCGAAAATTGGGACTAAAATTGGAATAAAAAGGGAACTATCAATCGGATTTTTTTCGAACTGGTCTATAAACCTTCCTAGTACCAAACTGAACAAACGGTGAAAGTTTCAGCCAAATCTGTCGGGAAGTTTCTGAGATCTTAGGGAACAAATTTACCAAACTCCATTTTTATATATTAAGATTTTTAATGGAGAAATTACATGAAATTTGCTGTTATCTATCCCAACCGAAATAATAATTTTATTTTAGAATTGAATTTTTTTGCGTTAAGTTGTACTTTAAGATTAAGCAAATCATTTAGTGACATCCCGAAGTCTCCAAGTGGTCTAGTTGCTGAGATATAAGCAAAAGCAGGCCTCAGATTACTCCGTGACAATCAGGCCAAGTATAACCTTTACTAATAATAAAGCTGAAAGTCTCTCTGTCTGGATGTCTGTGACGCGCATAGCGCCTAGACCGTTCGGCCGATTTTCATGAAATTTGGCACAAAGTTAGTTTGTAGCATGGAGGTGTGCACCTCGAAGCGATTTTTTGAGAATTCGATTTTGTTCTTTTTCTACTCTAATTTTAAGATTATTTTACCGAGCAAACTATCACAATGTGGAAGATTAAATTACGAAATTATCATAATGTGGAACCGTAAAACGGGCGAGCAAATGAACATAGCCAATTGGCGAGAAATTCATCCTCCATTATTTGTAAATATACAGGCGAACCAAATGACCTTTCAATTTTTCTACTACGGGCAAAGCCGTCGGGTACCACTAGTAAATAATAATTTTAGATTGTTATAACAAGAATGGAGCTATAAACACGCCAAATATCCGATTTTTATTTTGATTAAGCGTTCAACTTCTGCATAGCACATGATTAAAGTATAGTACTAATCTGGCAAACAGCATGGCGTTCTTGAAGCGTCAGTTCAACAACACTGCAGCTAACCTATAAATGATAAACTATTTGTTAAAAGCGATACTATGTAGTTGTGTTACAAAGCATTGCTTTCTTGCAGTACTGTTTGACCGCGGATTGTATGTAATTTGGCAATCTGCCAAGTAAAGACGGTTCCATCTGAATGAATCTAGCAGGGGAGAAGGGAAAATAACGATGGGATTTTGCTGCACGCGTTTTATAATGTCACTAGTGCCTTATTCATTTATTGCATTCTCTAAAATAAAACAAGGGAAAACAAAAATAGTTACCATGGAGACAACAAAAAGAAAATAAATTATTTTCACTTCGTTCAGAACGTAAAAGCAAAATGGTAAGCTCAAAACTTTGTTGTGAATAAATAAATCAATTCATTTTTGCCGTGAGAATATGGATCAAACATACTTTAGATTGAAAAAATGCTGCTGAAAGTAAATTTTTCTTTTTTACAAAACTAAGGCTAAATTGAGGCAAAAGTGCACATCTGAAACAAACTAACTAACAGCCCTATAAACTAATAGATACGTCCATTTCCGCCTATAAATCGGATATTAGCCTTTCCATCTAATCGATGGTAAGACAGTAGCAAAAGATATGACGACTTATTCAAGAGTACGTGCATTAAAATAAATTTTTGGTTTCTAATTTAAGTTACCAAAAATTTTATGAACCAGGAAGAGATTTCGGGTGCCAGATAAGTTATTTCGCTGAGCTTATAAGCAGTTTCAGTGTAACCTGACCTTGAAAGATTCTAGTTTTGAAAAATCTACTCGTCAAGATATTTTTTAGTCACCAGGGACTTTTTGTCCCCTGCCAATACGTAATCAAAATTTATCAGTTTAACACTTAATTAACTTTTAAATAATATAACGTTTTTTTTAAATGAAGTGTTTTTGTTGGGAGCACGCGCAGAGTTTTTGACACATAAAAAGGGGGTACGTGAGTTGAAAAGGTTTAGAACCAGTGTCCTGTACGAGTAACTTTAAACTTATTTACATCACTAAGGTGCTCCGTGCCCTGCTCGTTGTTGCTTACCAACCCCCGAAGATTGCTTTGCAATCTTACTTGATTCTCAAATATTTAAATTGTTAACGGGGTATTTTCCTTCAGTCAAAAGTACTACTTTTAGTCATTGAAGTGGATAGAATGAGCAAAAAAAATTACATGGATCCAGAAAATACTTTCATTTTCCCAACAGTTTTTTTTTAAATTAATTTTTTAAAATGTCCGATTCTTCAAACAAGGCGTGGTCTTTATGACGTCACAAATGATGCATTTTGGCGAATCTTTCTACCACGGTTCCACGTTATGATAATCAAGCAGAGAATTAAAATTGCGCTCTATCATAGACTAATAATAAGAGTAGACCGAGCTTTCTCATTCTTGCTGATGAAGAAAATTGGTTCATAGATGTATCATGTGACTAGTGGAAGGGCTTGGCGAAGAATTTGGCAGCATGGTTGCTAGATGGCAGCATTATCTATAGTTTGGCACTCGACATGTATTTTAAGACAATGTGTTTTCATTAAAAAAAACTTCCAGGTGTAGAGATTGAACTGTTTTTCTTTTAGTTATGCATTATTTTGACATTAGTAATAGTTTTTGATCAGTTTTCGGTAACTTTTATTTCATTTGGAGCTGTCAGCGTTGGCGTGAACGAAATGGCGTAAACGTTTTGCGTTAACGCAAAAATGTACTAATCGGTATCTTAAATTGAAACTGTAGGTAAAAATCTTACCGTTTGCTGATTCTTCTTGGTCGCTTGCATTTTTTATTGCTTAGAGAGTTATCGAAATTGACTAAAGAAAATGCACAATACTATCTAAACGAAAAACTCACTATATTAACAAAATATTTACAACTTAGAATAACAAATTTACAAATCGGACTCCATAAAAAATCATTCTTCCGTGTTCCATAAATTCTATTTATTTTATTTCGCGCTGGCGTTGATCGTCTGCTACGATTAACGCCCGCTGTTGCTAGGATATCCACCAGTCACATGGTTTGGTTTATGAGCAGCAAAAGGGTTGCCATAGCTCGGTCTACTCTTATTATTAGTCTATGCGCTCTATGCTTGCTATCAACCATACTGTTGCCAATACACGTGAGTAAAGATGCGAATTGAATACTTTGTTCTGTGAATGGCAACATTGAATGGCATTTCATGATTTGTGATGTCACACGACAGAAGTGTAAGCAATTCGGAACTCCAGCGCTCGAATACGCTACCTTGCGGTGATTTACAAAACTGCAAATGAAGCGTTCCACGTGTGTCTGTTGACGTAAACACAGGCAGTTTGTTCTGAGTATTTATTAACGCAATCGATGTGTCTTAGTTTGCTTTCAGCTACAGAAATTAATTCGTCACTTAGTAGTATTCTCCAGCTTCTCAAAATAATGTTAGTTTTCATTATTTCCTTAATAATTGGTGAAAGCGAAAATACTGGATTAACAAACTTGGATAACGTTATACAAGGTAAAAAATTTTATTGTTTTGTATGAATTTGTAAGAATATGGGGTTTTTTTTAATTTTAAATTAATTAAACTTACCATATTTTACAGCAGCATTTAGTTGGAATGGACAGTATGCAAAATATTTTCTTGAATATATTATCATAGAACAAAATGAAAACTGTTTAACCGAGAAAGAATTTACTTTATTCCTTTTATTCTCAGCTGAAAGGTATCGCCAAATTTGTTTAGGGTTATCGTTTTGGTATTGTGCGAGCAAAGTAGCCTTGGCGAGATTTCGCGTTTTTAGTTAAACCATTTTCAATTTTTATCATGAGTGGAATAAAATGGTAGTAAGATTACAGAATTCGATAAGTAAAAAGAAATAATTGTCAATCAACTGAAAAGAAAACTACCACCATATATCCGTGAGAATTTTGTTGATGATTTGCATAACATGACACAATTAAATCGTAACTCAGAAATTAGAAAAATCGAAACAGAAAATTTTTAAATTAACCGATTCGGGAATTCAAGAGAAATAACTCAGCTACAAATGGAAAACAAGTGCTAGCCAAAGCAAAGCAAAGAAGTATCATTTTCTTTTGGTAATAATTTGTAATGTCATATTAAATTTTCTAGCATTAATTGTTGTTCTTGTCAGGCCACAATTATTATTTAGTTTTATCAAGAATTGATAAATATCGAATTCAACATCGTGAAAATGGCTGCTTAGAACTATGAACTACGTACTTTGCATTAATGTTTGACGTTTAGTAATGCTTCTTGAATTCTCATTTCTTTCTACGTGGATCAGAATATCAACAAGACTTTGAAAATTAATTTAAAAAGAATAAAGCGAAAAAATGATACGTACGAACAAAAATCACAACACTTTTAGCATTTTCTTCGTTACCATGTGCGTTTGTTTTAGTTTTCAATTCCGCCATTAGACAGTGACTTCAGTGCCCCCTATAGTTCGTTGGAGTTGCGAATGAAAGCGCAGAGATTTAAGTAATTTTTTAAAAATATTAAACTTAAATAAATCATTTAAAAAATGGTCAGATCCTATGTTTTTAAGCATGCTCTTTCAGAAAAAAATACTTTTAAATTTTTGGAAACGACCCCATTGGAAAGAATCAGGTTAAAAACGTGTTACGAGTTCCGTTTGGAACAAAAAGCACCCCTTTCAAGGGTTTTAAACTAACTTTTATTAATTCGCAGAGCTATAGAGCTATAGGTGCTAAGGGGCTCCTGAGTATTGCAAAGCGGCTGTTTTGTCCACTTGAGAAATCGCTTTCAAAGTAGTGGTCTCTAGTAATATATTTTGCTCTTTAGCAAAGGTTTTGAAATAAGTTGAGCCTAGGATTTTCCGTTAAAATAGAAACCCATATATCTACTGTTTTAACTAATTCGCAACTCCAATAAACTATAGGGGGCGCTGCAGCCACAGATTAATGGCGGATGAAAAAGGTAAAACAAACAAAGGCCGTGACTTATATCTTGCTTTGACGCTTAGTGAATGACAGCAATTTTTCATCGTGTTTGTGTGAAGCTTTCTTTTTTATTCTTCTGAAATTACATTACACCATAAACTGTCTGAAGCTTGTAATTTACCCCAAAGAAAACACGTGGAATGGAATTTTTTACCTTTTTCGGTAGTATTGCTAATCACCGTAAGGTAGCGTATTCAAGCTCTGGAGTTGCGAATTGGGAAAATTGGAACAAACTTTATTTGATACAGAAAAAAAATCCTTTTTGAACGATACAGAATGTTAAGGGGTGTCGGAAATCGTTCATTCCTTTAATAGGCAATTTACGTGAAATTTTAGCTTAAAAAATAAATGATAAAGAAACTACTTCGAAATTAAAAAAAAAAAAAAAATCCCAAGTGCAAACCACCGGGGCTCGAATTAAATTAGTACCAAATTTCAAGGCTGTCGGTACTGTGGGGTCTCCGGGACGTAATCCCTCCGCAGACTTCCTTTCACAATTTTTTTGACGTTACTTTTTTTTTTTGATATATAGAGAATAGAGATAGAGAATATATTTAATGTGTAAAGCATGAAAGAGTTGCTTATACGTAGAATACGCGTATCCTTTTTAGATTGTAGCATAAAACCAAAATGGCGGCTGGACTTCAACAACGGGGTGAAATTGTATTGCTTCTATTATCGGATATACTCTGAAGTCCCTTGCCTCAATCTGTAAATCGGGTTTTTCCTCTAAAGAAGTCATACTGCAGTGAAAGCTTAGAGCAGTGAAATGCTGTTCAGACATGCAGAGATCGATGATGAAACATGACTGTTTCATAATTCGATATTCCGAATAATATTGCAGTATTTTGTACATTGAAAATTATTACATTTTAACTGAAAAATATAATATTTTCACAGGAATAAGTACTTGCGCTATAAAATGACGCATATTCTAAAAGAATGATACAAATATTATAACTAGTATTAAATTAAAAAAAAGGTTAAAAATTAATTTTTGATAGAAACAGTAAAGATTTGGCACAAGAACTACGTCTATACGTTTTACGTTAAAAGTAATTGTTTTTAATAAACTAATTGAATTATAAGCAATAAAATGCTCGTCGTCAATGAATTTTATTGCATATCGTTCAATTGCTTTTAAGAAAATTATTAACTTTTACTGTGTTACATGATTCTTATGACCAATCTTTACTGTTGCTACTAAATGTTAAATTTCTCGTGCTTGTTTTATTTGAATTTTTGAAACAAAATCTACCAACAAACCTACTTCAAATGTCCCGTTCCGTCACATGGACTGGTCTGTTAAAGCTGTTCTGTCTGTGTTCTAACTCATCTAAACTGTACTCCTTATCGAAAGAGATGTTTTCTTAGGATGATCACATTCAATTCTGGCAGATCTAGGAATTTTCTTCCAACACAATTTTTTTCCAACAAAGGCGGATCGAAAGTTGCTTAGGAGTACTATTCGTTTTCGTCCAATTCCGTTTGAAACTAATTGAAACATAAGCTGAGGTTCCTTCGCCATTCAATTCTTGATTTGGCTTGGCGGCCGATAACTCTCAAAAGTTCTCACAAGGGAACAGTATACAAACGTACACACGATTACTTTTTCACGTGACTCGCTATCTACCAATCACAAAACGAACGAATCTGCTGCCAAGACCAGAACAAAATGAAATCCATAAGCAATGATATTGATCCATAAAATACACCGCCAGCTCAGTCATGTCATCCGAGTACTGCAGTTTCGTGCTTTTCAACACTCGGAATAGGAAGCCCGGAATAGGAAGTAACTGAGTTGGAGGCAGAAAACCTCTTAAAGGAGCCACGAGAACCAAACAAACTGGTAGCATATGTAGAATTAGCACACCAGACGAGTGACCGCGGCAATGATGCGGTTCAACACAAAGGCTACCAGTTTGTTTGGCTCTCTTGGCTCCTTTAAGAGGTTTTCCGCCTCCAACTCAGTTACGTCCTATTCGGGGCTTCCTATCCCGAGTGCTGAAAAGCATGAAACAGCAGTCCTCGGATGGCATGACTGAAATGGCGGTGTATTTTATGTATTTCTGCCTTAGGGGCTCTGGCTTAGGGCGGTAACTTACTGTAAAAATCATATTGATCGCTTAGAAAGAAAGAAGGTAATGCAAAAGTCGAATAACAAATAAAAGGAAATGAAAGACTTCCAATTCCACCACCACGACATGATATCGCCGCACACATAGGTCCACTTACCGCACAAAGCAAAAGATCACATGACTCACTATCTGTGAATCACAATAACAAAGTAATGATTTTGCAATGAAAGGTTGATTATTTGAAAAGTACTATTGCATGATGAAACTAAAATTCATGGTTGCAAAATTGAAAATAGCTAAAAATTTTCTTCCTTATTACACAACATTTAAAAATATAAAACAGCTCCCTCTTTAGAGAAGTTCAATAGGGTATAATACAAGCTATTCGTACAAAGCTGTATACCGCAGCATTTTACGTAAATTTTGCTCCAGACGTGCATGTACCCATCCTCTCCTCACAATATAGTACCTTTTTACTTCCTTTTACAAAAAAGGAAGTATTGTATTCACGAAAAAAATTTCACTCAAAAAACGGCCTTAATTTCTATTTTGCTCATCCCCGAATGAATGTTGGTTTTTTTTTTTCGACTCGACCACACGTGGATAGATGCCTAGGAACGTACAGACACCCGAAATATCCATTTTGACGTTTCCTGAGTTAATTACAACGAGTTTTCTCGTGACGTCTGTATGTACGTATGTATGTGCGTATGTCTGTCTGTGTGTATGTGTGTATGTATCTCGCATAAGTCAAAAACGGTATGTCCTAAAAAGTTTAAATTTGGTACGCGGACTCCTAGTGGGATCTAATTGTGCACCTTCCCTTTTGGTTACATTCGGGTGTTTCTAAGGGGGGTCTTTTGCCCCTTTTTGGAGGGAAATCATTGTTAATTTCGATGTAAACTCAAGTGGTGGTAATTTTGCGATATATCGCCAGTCTTTTGGTCGGCAATTGAAATCTGGTATCGATTTGGTCATTGTTGGTGATATTTAGAGACTAAACTATTGAATCACATTAAAATTGCCAATAATGGGAAAATGACATTAAATTGGAGTAAAAGGAAGTTATGTGATGCACACACACATCAGCTCCTTTAATAAGGAAATGATTCATCAATATGGTGCTCAACCAATAATGTCTTCGGCCAAGGGCAAGTAAATATTTCACACAGACACTGAGCTTCTTATACCCGTTTTGTTCTAGTTATCGTATAACTGCGAATTAATTAATTGGGTTGTTTCCGAAATTCCAAAAGTATTTTTTTTTCTGAAAGATCATTCTTAAAAACGTAAGATTTAACTTTTTTTTCAATAATTTGTCACAGTTTAATATTTTTTAACAATAATTTTAATCGGTGTGCAGATTTAATTTCATTGCTTACGCTTCTGCCGATGACATCACTAATGATGAAATGCCATTCGCAGAATGTAATGTTTAATTCGCTTCTTTATCGTTATGTGCTGGCAACGCGGTTGACAGCAAAGTGTAAACATTCAGGGCGCTAATGGAGTAGTGCGCCAAAGTACATCACTTGTGACGTCATAAAGACTACGCCATTTTTTTTCCCAAAATCGGACATTAAAAGAAAATTAAATTAAAAATAACTATTGGGAAAATTAAAGTTTTTCTAGCTCCACACTGTTAAAAATCGGTATTCAAAAATAATGAAAATGTACTCATTTTTGATTACTTTCACTATTCAACATGGCTCCGAATCAAAAAGGTTCAATTTTGAAAAACGCAAGTACTCATTTTTTTGAGTACATTCTGGTTATCAAATATGAGTACACATTTGTTTCAAATATGAATACATTCATTAATTAAAAATGAGTTTTGAACTCAATTGCATGTACTCATTTTTGAGTACATTTAAAAATCAATTATAACAAAATTTTGTTTCAAATATACAAATTAAATGTACTCATTTTTTAATACATTTAGGAATCAATTATAATAAAATTTTGCTTCAAATAGATGAATAAATGTACTCATTTTTGAATGTATTTAGGAATCAATCATAATGATATTTTACTTCAAATATATGCATTATGTGTGCTTATTTTTGGATACATTTTTAATTAAATTTGAAATGTACTATGAAATGTACTTTTTTTTTACATTTAATATCTCAATCATTAGTTAAAAATTCATATGAAATTTTGAGTAAGTAAAGAACTAAGTGAATTTTGTGTTTCATTTCAACAGTATGATAAGGATGCACAGGTAGACAAATCTAATTTTTAAACTTGTAATTATAATTAACTACTGCATCGCCGTTGTGTTTAGCTTATAAAAATTCTTCTTAAAAAAATTAGCTTAAAAAAATTTGTATGGCAAAGTTTATTTTTTAAAGAAATATACATTTCACCAGTAACACATGAATTTCTTATTTCCAAAGCTATTATTTTTTTAATGTTAAATATGTGTAATATTAACATTATTCCTTTTCTTTTTTTACAATGTAAGAATGATATTGATCATTAAATTCAGTAACAATATTGTATATGCGCTTTCTTTATGCAAGAGTATTATTTCAATCTTTCCAAATAAAAGAAAATAATTTTCACAATTAGAAAACACCTTCATATTTTTCGAATTAGCCGTACCATTGCAAGTGATACTATTCGATACTAGTAGTTCTGAATTACCAGATATTCCTTTTAAGCTCTGAATCAACTCCTTGGCGTGCCAACTTTTGCAACCGAACATATTTACCACCTAATACTTCTGTTATTACAGAAGCTTTAAAATATTTGGCAATCAATGCAGGGCTCTTGTAGGGTAAACTTATTTTTCTCAAGGGTAAAATAAACTTTAAACATCAAGTAAGGATGTAAATATTAAAAACTGCAAAAATAGTTGTTCAATACACATTGAAACGAGACAAGATTAACATTTGCTCTTAATTAGTAAATTATTACTGAAAGATAATGCGCATATATAACTTAAACCAAGTAAATGCTAATATAAATAAGAAATGCCAATTCTATTAAAATCAAAAATAAAAACAAAAATGTTTATTTACAAAAATATTTATTTACAATAATTACAAAATAATGATACAAACATTCCTACAGAAGAAAAATTCAATACTGTAGTTAAAGTTTAAAAAAATTATGGTTGAATTCCTCTTTTCATAATTTTTTTCTGAACTTGGATCCTTTGGCTTGAGAATTTAGTCCAAGTAACACCCTATAAAGAAAATACGATGAGGAAAAATAAGTTTTGATTTAACACATATTTAAAGCAGCGCAGGATTCCCACTAAACAAGAAATAATTTTGAATGTGTGAAATGAAAGTGATATCAAAAGAAATTTTTAAAAAACTTTATTCAGAGTGAGTGAGAACTATAAAATAAATTTCATCGTTTAAAAGAGCAGCCGTTTACTTATAGGAGGTCGTACTGCGCCGTTCTTTTTAAGGAGCCCATTTTCATACCCTTTTCGTTCATCAAAACTCATGCCTAGTTTCTTGCAATACATTAATACCTTCCTTTAAAACAAAAATCATGCATACAGCTAACCTTTGGTAAGTCCAATCTTTCAATATCTTTTATCTAGATATTTTCATTGGACTCCAAACTCGAAAAAGTTGTGGGAACTTCTTTAACTCGAACTATGAATGACTCAAAGGTTTTAGCCACTTTCTTGGAGCTTGAAGTTATCAGTTGATTGTACAAACATTAAATATAATGCAATGTAGCTTATTCATCAATTTTTAAATTAAATAGAATACATTATAAGTTACTGAAGAATTTCTACTTCAATACACATAAAGTATTATAAATTTCTACTATGTTAGATTACAAGGTACAATCGTGCATAACTTAAAAGCAATTTTTCATTTAATGATCACTGTATAAAGAATATTCACAACATAATTTTTTATAGCCCAAATCAAAGTTCATTAGTAGGCTAGGCTGAAGCTTTGTTCCATTCCTAACATTACTGCTCCATGTCTAATAATTAATTTCTAATATGTAATATTCTGAAAGCACAAGCTTCCTGAAATGCTGTTTGACTCCATGCACAGGTACAGTTGCTATCTTCTAGCAGAGGTACACAAGGGGATTATGTCTCTCTCAAAGGTATAATTAATTTAACTACTCATTAAATAATTTTTAGTTCATTTATCCATAATATAAATAAAACTTTGAAACTATTACATAAAATAGCGCAATGCATATTCAGAGTTGGCACTCAGTTCTGGGGGTGGGTGATTTCCTGTATGAATAGGCAGCATTACAAATAAGCAAACACTGATATTTATATAAGAACATGAATATCCTAATAGTTTTATCACAGGGAAAAAAATAAATAAAAATTAGAGGAATTAAAAAAGAATTCATTAAAAATAATAATAGCATGGTGACTGAATATTTATATTTAACTTCTCATTGAAAAATAAAAAGAAATCTCTTAACTGTTCATTACTTAGACCTTAAAAGATAAAAAATTCAAAACATTTGAGCTGAACAAGAAATACTGATGATCAGTCTCATACTCTCCAAGTTAAATTAGCATAAAATTTAAGTTGCATGTCAAAAATAACATGAAATAATGCTTGCTTTTGTAAAAAATATTTTAATATTCACTTAAACAACCACAAAAAAATTTTTAAAGTCAAATTACCATTTTAAGAATTTTATTTATTTATTGTCATTATTTTGGTAGTTTATATATTTGGGCATTCTTTTTTGCTCATTCTATCGGTTTCAGTGACTAAAAGCAGTACTTTTGACTGAAGGAAACACCCTCACCACAACCATTTATAATAGAGTAAATTATTAGAAGGAACGTTTTAGAAGAGAACGATCATGGAGTGGTTTTAACTCTAAACCGGAGTAAATAAATGCACACGGAATCCATCATTATTGAAAAAAGTTATTTTGATAGACTAAAAAAAAAGTTATAAAGGGACGAAATTATTTGGAGGAATTACTGCTGCTTGTTTTTACTTTTCGCAGGAAAGAAACGGAATTCCAAGAATGCCAAAGTCATTAGTCCAGGGGAAACTTTGGATCTCTGAAAATAAAGAGGAAATAGTAATATAATAAAGAAGTGTTAAATGTCAATTACTTATTGTTCGCTATCTTGGTACATTTCGTTCTGAGTGGATAGACTCCTAAGGGCCGCAGATTGCAATTTGGGGATACATCTGGGGAGTGACATGGTTGTCAAGCTTCGTAATCCAATTGTATTCCGTTTTCTGCTTTAATAACTGACTGCCACCGATAATTAATAAATGAGTATTCAGGAAAGAAATAATTTTTGTTTTACTGCTCCCATTCTGTTGAGCTGCGGATTTATTATACGCTAGTGGTACCCACACGGCTTTGCCCATAGTAGAATATTAAAAGGTCATTCGGTTCGCCTGTATATTTACAAATAATGGATGATGAATTTCTCGCCAATTTGCTATATTCTCGCTAGTTTGCTATGCTTGCCCATGTTACGGTTCCACGTTAAGATGATTTCGTAATTTACTGTTCCACGTTGTGATAATTTCCTCCGAAATTTTTTTTAAAAAATTGGAATAGAAAAAGAACTAAATCGAATTTTCGAAAAATCGCTTCGAGGTGCACACTCCCATGCTACAAACTAATTCTGTGCCAAATTTTATGAAAATCGGCTGAACGGTCTAGGCGCTATGCGCGTCACAGAGATCCTGACAGACAGAGATCCGGACAGAGAGAGATCCAGACAGAGACTTTCAGCTTTATTATTAGTAAAATAAAAAGATAGAGAAATAGTTCATTGATAAATTAACTAGAATATCGCCCTTCAAGGTAGGACGAGTAAAAATTGTTTCTATATTTGAACGAAGCAATTGCCTTTTTGGTGATATTTTGATGGCTCAAATTTTAACCCTATCTCCAGTGGATGAACTCTAAACTCCAGCAGGTAGCGTTCATTGTTGACCACTTTTTCGTTTCTTCATTTTCCTAAAATGATTCTTACCAGTAAAACAGTTAAGCTACCGGATTCAGTTTAGCCTTGTCAAAATAAAGCATTTCTCTGCATGTCAAACATTGCCAAAAAATATTATCAAATTATCATGCTATGACGCGAGTTTCATCACTGGTAACGTCAGAGCGTTACTCGATCAGTGAATTCGCTTTTATATATGCCTACAATAAAATCTCATTGCAGCGAACACCAATGCAGCGAAACATCCGTTTCAACGAAACAAATGTTCAGCTTCGTTTTTTTGTACTACATTGTTTGAATTCCATTACAATAAAATTCCCGCTTCAACGAATAATATTTGCGTTCATTGCATCCAAATATTCCTCTTAAAAATATTAATAAAATTACCAACTTTTGGGTTTGATTTTGAAATAAACACAAAAACTAATAAATAGTATGGGTGTATATGCGCTCAGAGTGATTTATAAAAGACGGGCAGAACTTTAATTGGTTATAGCAAACATAATACAAAACTTCTCTGGTCATAGTACACATCCAAACAGTTTTCATTGGGGTTGGAAATAACTCGAAAAGGCGTTAGACGGCACCGAATGTGATGCTGTGATACGAAGCAAAACATCACGGAGAACAATGAGCAAACGTAATGACATAAGATTACAATAACTGTTCAAAACAGTGATCGCTAAAGGTTGTGCACGCGGGATGGAGCCGAAGAAAATTCTGCGAACATTCGAGAAAACACCATGCATTTCGCCTCAAAAAGAAATCGTCCCATGAAAGATCTGGTGAGCGAGCAAGCCAAGCAACATGATGTTTGCATGGTCCACGTTTACAACTGCGTCAGTGCCTTAGAGAGTTGATTCGAACCATGTATTCTTTGATGAAATTCGTTTAGATGTGTACTACAATCTCTTAAAGTTCTGCCCATTTTTTATGAATAACCCTGTATACAGTGTAAATTACCTTCCGTGAGTGTGACCTCCCTCGATCTCACATCGGTGCGTCCCTGATTTGATTCATAGAAAAAGGTTACAAAATCGCTGGTTTTATATTACACGTGTATATTCAAGAGTCATTTGGTTCTGAATATAATTGTACAGTGCAGCAGTTTAAGGATTCGCTTTTTTTCATGTACTGTCAGCCCCGCTTAATCGGGTAACGGATAAACGAATACTCCGCTTATAAGAAAGCAACTTCCCGGAACCGAATATTTCCCCATAGACGCAATGTTAAAGATCCCCGCTTAATCGATAAATTCCCCGGATAATCGAATAATATCGATCCGCTTTTGCAATTATTTTTGCAGAGAAAATTTTTGAATTTATTAGAGATAAATTAAATAAGAACAAGAATTGACATAAAAATATAAATTAGTATTTTTCGCCGATAACGGAGGAGAAAAACAACATTCATATTCCATCGAAACAATTCCTCCACTCTATAAAATTTCTTTTATCTTCGCTATATATATATATATATATATATATATATATATATATATATATATATATATATATATATATATATATATATATATATATATATATATATATATATATATATATATATATATATATATATATATATATATATATATATATATATATATATATATATATATATATATATATATATATATATATATATATATATATATATATATATATATATATATATATATATATATATATATATATATATATATATATATATATATATATATATATATATATATATATATATATATATATATATATATATATATATATATATATATATATATATATATATATATATTAGGGTGGTCCTTATTTATATGGGAAAAAAAAATTTCGGAATTCAACAAGTGACGCCCCCTAGTTTTGTGACACTATAATAAAAAGTAACGTGTGCAAAATTTGAACTCGATCGGTCAATAATAACACGTGCCCCTAGGCCGTTGAACTTTAACACTTTTGATAATTTTCTCATAAATCTTCGAGTTTTTACTTCAGACCCAGTTTAACGTTTTACCTAGGTTTGCAAAATATTTTTACAGTGAGGTAGCAATAAAATTAATCTTTTTAATTACTTTATCTAAATATTTTACCTTGAATAAGAATGAAATAATGCTGTAGAAACTTTCTTTAATCGTACGCTTTTCTCAATGTATCTCGATAGTGTGTATTTGTTTTCCGATAGTCTTTGACGGTCTGTAAAATAAATTGCTTTGTGACTCATATTTGGTAAATTAGTTGTGAAATTCTTCGATTAATTGTGCTCCTCTTTCAGTTGTATCATTCACAATTTTCAGTATTTTAACGATCTCTCTTCCCTTAAATAGCTTCCTTCATTTTGCCGTGTATCAGGAACAAATAGGAAAATTTTTTTTAGTATTTGTAACTTATCCAAACAGTTTTATTGACTCGTAATTGATTCTATAAAGAGGAAGATCTTTACTAAGCAAGTATTCCAAATCGACAACTGTTATCTGAAAATTTGTTAAACAGTCATCAGACACGTCTTTCTTATCACAAGCATTTTTTGGACTAGTCTTTTCCTATCTTCAAAGTTAATTCCGTCATCCAATACGGACAAAGCTACTAGTTTATCCCCTAAATACCATAAGTGATTTATAAAAATTTTCCAATCACTGCTTCTGCTGCATGTTTGTCGCCATTTTGAACGCTGCTAGTGCTTCAGACATATTATATTATTCAAAGGAGCCTCGATTGGGTTGCTGCGAAAAACCATATCTTCATACAGCATTTAATTGTAAAACAGCTTTGTAAAACAGCATTGAAGGGCTTTCTTTTCAGGAAAGGTCAATTTAAATTGTTTCCTAAACATAAAAATTTTCAACCAAAATTTCCTTTTGCCACCCATGCGGCTAAGGAATAAGCTCCAAGTTGCCGAAAACATATCCCTGTAGGAGGAAATTTACCAGGAAATATTGTAACAAGTTATGAGAATTCTCTGTAATTTTTCTGAATTCCGCTTTTTACGAACAATAATATGTCATCAACTTCGTCTTTTAGAATTTGAGTGGTATGTATACTTGATTGAAATGTTATAAGTTCTGAATGATGGAGATCTTTTCACAAAATTTTGAAGCGCTTAAATAATTGAATATCTGATCTAGAACTATGAAAGGCAAGAACTTCTTTAAGGACACACTTTGCAGTACGATTTCAAGTGCATGGTGATGGCAAACCAAATGTAATATATCACCGTTCAGTTTTTGCTATAAAAAATTGTTGTATCAAACATTACAGCCAGAACATTTAGCAATAAAGAGCTATCATCTAAGATATCATATACAACTGAAGAAATATCTAAGGAATTCCAAATAGCTGTTCAATATTAGGACCCTGAAGCTATCACGGTAATCCTGTCGACGTTCTTTTTCCAGTTACATCTGGATGTAGCTTTGTATCCCAGTGAATAGCTACAAAATCTAAATTTAAATTAATGAAATTTAATTTTACCTCTCGAAGATTTTATTTTGCTCTCTTAAGGAATATACGATTGATCACTAGGTCATTTGGATTTAAATTTACTGCATCGACATAGACTGTAAATAAATGAACAACATCTTATCCCTAATATGGAATTTGTCTAACAGTGATGAATGGGCGAGCAGATATCAATAGTTGTCAAGCTTTTTTTGCATTGTGGTAGACCAGCTGTAGAAAACAAAAGTTCAACAGGTTACGATAGATACCCATTTCGGTTTATAAATCTTGTGAATCGCAAGAATTTGATGATAATTAACGGACTATGTACTGAAATAGACGAAAATTAATTCAAAGTATAGATTTCTACATTGTTCCGATCTGATTTTTTTTTTTAAATTTATATTTTAGCTATGGAAAATACAGTATATTTTTATGTTAGGAGTAATCGAGGATTTTTCAAAATTTAAATTTTAAAAATTAAAAATTGCATAAGCATTTAGGTAATGTTTATAACTAAAGAACAGCGAATTAAAATATAATTGCAATTACGTATATTAATAGAATTGAAACCTTGCGACTTTATTTGCCACACCTATTACATACACAGGGAGTTTTGTAGATCAACATCCCCAAAGCCTGGAGGAGGCAATTTGTTGTTGTCAAAGATCGTTCATTAATGGTCTAGGTCATTCATTAATGGCCTACAGAATCCCTTGTGTCCATCTTGATGGGAAGAAACGTTCCCCTGCCACTTGGTTGGAACAAGCGCAGAAGAGCGATACGCTTGACCCAAGGCCATTGGTGTACATTTTATTCTCTATAACATGTTAAATTTTACAGAAGGAAATCGAGAGAATGGTCGGTCTGGAAGTAGTAGCACCTACTGGGGTTCAAAATTACTTTAAACATAAAGCGTTAGAATATTTTTGCATAAAAATGAGAAAATCCGCAATTTTTTTCTTCGAAACTCAAAAAAGGGGGCCCTAGGGGCGCGTGTTAATATTCATGGATTGACTTAAAATTTTGCAAGGATCATTTATTTGTACAATGGAAAAAATTGAGGGGGCGTCGCGTAAAATGTCTGCAACTTCAAAAATAAGGACCACCCTAATATATATATATATATATATATATATATATATATATATATATATATATAAAAGATTGATAGCGCAGTTGATAATTAAATTAAATAACAAATAAAATGTAAAACACGGTAGAGGAGGAGGGAGCAAAGGGAGTCAGAAAAGTGTTCTAAATACCTTGAGAAAGCAATTAACTTTTATGGAATTTTTCAAAAAATAATGTGCTGAAAAAAGGTGCCAAAACAAAGATTTCATAAATCATGTTGTATGTTACTTTTTAAATTTTACTACGTGCTTGTAATATACGTATATATTAAACTGTTATGTAATTTATTTCACTTATTTCAAAAAACTTTTTTCCAATATTATTAATTACTCCCATAATATAGATATTGATTTAATCTTATTAAGTTTTAACACAGAAAGCTAAAGAAAATTTCCCCGCTTAATCGAATAATATTCTTGGAACCGACGGTATTCGATTAAGCGGGGCCGACATTATTATTATTATTATTATTATTTTTTTACTCCTTCTCGTAGATCATGAATAAAAACTTTAAACGGAAACCCATTTTCTTTTACGATGAAGCAATAATAATATTTATATCTTTATTTGCAAGTTTATAATGTAGATGGCAGCAGCAGCAGCAGGAGACTTTGGGAGTAGTTTAACCCTGCAATATGGAGAGAAAGAAGAAATGAAGGAAATAATCTTTATTTTAAGGAGAGAGTTGTAAAAGAAAAGAGAAAGAGAGAGATTTAAGAAAAAATTTAATTTTTTGACATTTTAATTGTTAAATGTTCATTTGATGCGCTGTGAATTCATTTGCAACGAAATCTGACAGATCGTACGGAGCAAAAACAAGAAGTTTTATTGAGTGTATTTTTCTATTTAATTAAAAGAATCACGTTATCTGGAATCGATAAAAATCTGTTATTAAAGACTTAGGAGAGCCCATATGACAGATTACCTTCAGGCCGTGTCCAGATTTTCATAAAGGGTGGGATAAAGGGTGGGGTTTTAAAAATTCCAAATCTTTACTAGAGGAAGGGGGGGGGGGGGGTAGAGAGTTCAATCCCTCACAAACTTTTGTTTTATGTAAAATTTCCAATCCCAGGATGGCATTTCTGTACCTGTAAGGACTGCTGTGCCCCCATCCTACATCCCAAGGATACGTCTAGCAGCATAAGTGACCGCAATATAAAGCTTGACCGGATTACCTTGAAGCGGAAGCACCATTTGTATCTCCAGTAAATTCAGTAGTCTTGGCTTCCTTAAGATGTTTTCCACCTCCAGCTCAGTCACTTCCTAAGCCGGGCCAATGAGTGCTAATAAGCACGAAGAGGCCGTGGTAGCCCGATTGGTAGAATGTCGGATTCGGGGCCGGAGGGTCCTGAGTTCGAACCTCGATGGTCGAAGATCCACCGTCGTCATTAAAGGGGACTGGGCGACGTTAAATATGCTCGTGGTCTCAATGTCCTCCAAGTGAAACGATATCTCTGGGGGTGCTAGCACCAGGTAACTATTAGCTCCTGATCTAGTTCTAAATTCTCGTTAACTGTTCGATCCGGTGATAGTGCTGCCATCTATCGGTATAAAAAAATAATGGAGGCAAGGCACTTTGTATGCAGTCCTCGACATAAAATACAGTTGTAGTCACTTGTGACTCGGAATCGAAATCGAAAATCGAAATAAGCACGAAACTGCAGTCCTCGGCTGGATGACTGAGCTGACGGTGTATTTCCTGTATTTCTGCCGCAGCCCTGGCTATGGGATGGTAACTTACTGAATATACCATGCCTTGCCTTCAATCTTCGGGTTGAACCGAACCATTGCTTCGGTCACTCGTCAGGTCTGTGCTAATTCTATATTAGCTACCAGTTTTTTTGGCACTCTTAGCTTCCTTAAGAGGTTTTCCGCCTCCAGCTCAGTCACTTCCGAAGCCGGGTTGATGAGTGCTAAGAAGCACAAAACTGCAGTCCTCGGCTGGAATTGACTGAGCTGACGGGGGGTACTTCATGTACCATTTGTATCATTTGTAATAGGTTGTTTGTTATTATTTTGTAATAGACAGGATCAGCAAGAACGCGCTCAGGGCCAGATTAAGATAAACTGGTGCCCAGGTTCTGAGTAAAAATTGGTGCCCCCCCCCCCATGAAAAAATCAGCACAATTTCAAAGTCAATGTTTTATACTAGAAACCTAATACACTAGAAACCCACACATTACTTACAGAAACCTGCGATTTGAATACCAAACACTTGATAGTCACCATATACTAATCATAGTTAAAATTGTCTTACCTTAAGGTGAAAATGAATTAAAAAACAATTTAAAACTGCAAAAAAAAAAAAAAAAAAAAAAAAAAAAAAACTAATTCTGACATTTTAAGCTTTAAAAAGGCTTCTTTCTGGCTTTAACAGACGCAAATGCGTCGATCACATCATAGAAATCTAATTTTGATGTCACGGCATTTTCAATGGTCAATAAGAAAAACTCCTTTAAATTTTCCTGCGAAACGCAGCTTCTCAAACGATTTTTGATTCTTTTCAAAGCTGAAAAGGAACGTTCACTTTAACAGAAAAAAAAAAGGAAGGAAGGAAGTTAATTTAGGGTACTTTAGTGCCCCTAAATTTGTGGTGCCCAGGTCCTCGGACCCGCCGGACAGTGCGTTAATCAGGCCCTGAAAGCGCCTTTTACTGCTCGGTTCGTTTTGACTGATTCTACCCATTACAAATGCTACAAGTGATGATTCTGCTTTAAGGGCATCCGCCATCTTTCCATCGTCAAGCTTTATCTTAATTTTATAGCTTCTTTTTAAGCAAACCTTATTTGTTTCTCCGGAAAACCTTGTTCGTTTCTTTTTAATCAAATCTGTTTACTCTGCGGAATATTGCAATTACTGTTAAAAACTGTCCACAGATTCTTTTACATTGCAGCAAGTAAATCAGGTTTTGTATTCTGAACTAATGCTTAATAATCTAAACAAGAAAGAGCTTATTGCAAATGCTAATTACATTACCAAATATAATCACTAATACATCTTCATAGCTGCAACATATATCAAATCCATCATAACCTCTTTGAGCAATATTAGTGCAGTTAAGTAAGACTTTGCATTGACAAATCATTGAGCTATTAACTATTCCACCATAGTTTTTCCAAATTATTATTTCCGTTGGTAAAACTCTAACAGTCGTAAAGACTTCAGAGAAAAAGTTTTTTTTTTCTTTTTTTTCCTAAGAAGTGCTGCACACAAATTTTCACACGAAAATTAATAAAAATCAAACAACATTTTCTTCGTTTGGCTTATTATTAGCAAATTTAAAAGCGACTTTTCAAACGTACAAAACGGCCTTTTTGCTAAGAGACCCTTTAGTTGTGAAATTTTGTACAAGTTATAGTATAGTATTAGCTCGGACCCCAGGGTAGGTGTGCTCTTTGAAAGCTTTTTTCAAAAAATAATTGTAATGCGTATTTTTGTCAAGTTCTTTTTGTCCTTGGGTCGGAGTGGGATTTTAATATTTTTCTAAATTAAATGAACTAGTCACTGACCCTCCATTTTCTACGGGAAGGGGAGCGCGATTTTTATTTTGTTCTTAACATGACGTGTATTTTAATATGATTCTTCTTAATATACTTTTTAAATCTTCTCGGGCAAAATTAGATTGCGAAGTAACCGTAGGGGGATGGTGAGCGAAACCGAGCAGGGGGCGGAGCACCCTAGTGTCTATAAAAAATTTCATAATATCAAAAAAGAAACAAAAATAAATTTCAAATAATCTCCAGTGTTACTGGGGCTTCGTATGTTTTTTAATTTAAAAAAAAAAAAAAAAAACACCAGAAAGCTATCGGCTATATTTTTCTTTCAAATGCGTTTACTTCATGATCTTTTTTTTTTGTGCCTAACTAATTTTCCAAAATTTAATCATATGAAATAAACAATGTTGATAATCGGAAAAATAAAACTATTGAAACGCATAAAAAACAACTAAATGCACTTCGATGATGCAATTTGATCAGGTTTGGCTTGCCTGACCCAATCAAGAAGCAGAACATTGTTAGATCAATCTAAATAAAAAGGGCTTTTATTGCGAATGAGCTGAAAATCCAGCAGTCTTGCAAAAGCACCTCCATCTTTTTGCTAATTGACAAGAAGAAGTTCATGATCATGAACGTCTTAATAGGGTATCGATAATGGTGTTTCCCATTTTCCCTCTTGAAGGTAAAAAGTGGATTGTCGAAGAACTCTGGATCACTTTCCGTAATCAATTTTGTTTATTGTCACCACGTGATCCATCCGAGGGGGTATCAACATTTAGCATAGCTGATAGTTCATATCAGTTCGGTGAGATTTTATTTGCATAATTAGAGCACGCATGAATTGTACCTCAAGGCTTTGATGTTGAAATTTCAATTACTAATGGGGTTGTTCCGGAAATTTTAAAATTATTTTTTTACTTCCTTTTACAAAAAAGAAAGTATTGTATTCGCGAAAAAATTTTCATTCAAAAATCGACCTTAATTTCCATTTAGATTACCCCCGAATGAATGTTAACGTTTTTTTTCGACTCGACCACACGGGAATAAGTGCCTAAGAACGTATAGACACGCTAAATAACCATTTTGACGATTCCCGAAAAAAAAAAAAAACAACGAGTTTTCTCGTGACGTCTGTATGTACGTATGTATGTGCGTATGTGCGTACGTGCGTATGTATGTCGCATAACTCAAGAACGGAATGTTCTAGAAAGTTGAAATTTGGTACGTAGACTCTTAGTGAAGTCTAGTTGTGCATCAGCTTTTTTAGTTGCATTCGGATGCTCCAAAGAGGGTCTTTTGCACCTTTTTTGGGGGAAATCATTGTTAATTTCGATGTAAACTCAAGTGGTGTAAAAATTTGGCGGACACTTGGCGATATATCGCCAGTCTTTTTGTCGCCAAGTTTTGCCGCCAACTTGGCGACAAATTTGGCGATTAAAAAAAAAAAATTTTTTTCTTTTTTTTAATTTGGTTTCAATTTGGCCACTGTTGGTGATATTTCTAAAGTAAACTATTGAATCACATTAAAACTGCCAATAATGAGAAAATGACATTAAATTGGAGTAAAAGGAAGTCATGTGATGCACACATCAGCTCGTTTTATAAAAGATCATGTTTAAAAACATGGAATTAAACCATTTTTTAAAAATAATTTGAACAAGTTCAATATTTTTTAACAACCATTCTAATCGTTGCGCAGATTAAAATTCATTTTTTACGTTTCTGCACATGCCATCACAAGTGATGAAATGACATTCATCGATGCCATTAGCGCCCAGAGCAAATTATTATAACCTGGCAACGCGGTTGAAAGCAAAGTGCAAACATTTAGCGCGCCAAAGTACATCATTTGTGACGTCATAAAAACCACGTCTTATTTTCAAAATCGGACACTTTAAAATATTAGTTAAAAGTTAAGCGTTGGGAAAATGAAAGTTTTTTTCTCGCTCCATGTTATTTTTTTGCTTATTCTATCAGTAACTAAAAGTAGCACTTTTGACTGAAGGAAACAACCCCATTATAATTTAAAATTGGTTAGAAATGTTTATTCACTCCTCTATTTTTCTGAATGATGTACGAATGTATTTTTTGTCGAATATCCATCATCTCCGAAGGAATACTTTTTACGACTTTTAAATTTTATTAAATCTAGTTGAAAGCGGTTGTGTTGAATAGTTTAACACTTCAGCAAACTTTTACTTTAAGCACCTCATCTCTCATCCTTTTGTATGGCATTTCAAATTTTGCGCTATGTTTTACTGTCTGCGATTGAGCTGAAAAACGCTCGGAAGTATTCCAACAAAACACGTTGCTGTTTCAAGAGCAATAATTCTGCTCAATTTTTGCTGCATATGAGCCATTGTTCCCAGCATGTGAATGGGAAAAGAGTTTTACGACTCAGGTTTTTAGAGATTTCCAGTGGCAGCTGGTGGAACTGCAATTTAGGCAGTCAGATTTCGAAAAGTTATTCTGCACCATTTGTGAGTTTTCGATGAGAATTTCGATTTCTGATTTTCGGAGGAAATGTTACTGAACTAGGGTATTGCTCTGTTTTTCTGGAAACAGGAGAAAATAAAAATATGAAAATTAGAATTTCAGAGAACATTATCATATGGCGCTGTGTACATAAATATAAGCAAAAAGTAATTTGTATACGGAGTTTTAAGTTCCATATTTATGTTGATTTTTCAACATTTGAAAAATATGACGGGTGACTGTACTACCCATCAAGAAGAATTTTGTTTAGAAGAGAGCCCAAGGTCATTTTTCTATTCTGAATGCTCCAGTTTCTTGTCCCGGTGTGTATTATACAACGCTACATTTAGTCTCCCCTATGATGATTCCCCATTTTTATGATGCACTGTTAAAAAAAGTCCTGAAGTTTCTCGGTAAAAGTTACTGGCATCCAACTTCCCAGTTACTTTACCGTAAAATCCTATTTTACTGTAAAATGTGGGGCCGTGGTAGCCCGATCGGTAGAGTGTCGGACTCGGGGCTGGAGGGTCCTGAGTTCGAACCTCCATCGTCGAAGATCCAACGTCGTCATTAAAGGGGACTGGGCGACGTTAAATATGCTCGTGGTCTCAATGTCCTCCACGTGAAACGATACCTCTGGGGGTGCTAGCACCAGGTAGCTATTAGCTCCTGGTATAGTTCTAAATTCTCATTAACTGTTCGATCCGGTGATGGTGCTGCCCTCTATCGGTATGAAACATAATGGAGGCAAGGCACTTAGTATGCAGTCCTCGACATAAATACAGTTGTAGTCAGTTGTGACTCGGAATCGAACTGTAAAATGTTATGTTTGAGTAAACAAGAGTTAAAACACGCAAAACGTGCGCAGCAGGTTTGATCTCGGGACCTTCGGATTGGCAGGTGGCTCTGTTGTTCACTTCACGAGTTGGAACACATCGAGTGAATGGAAATACGGTGTTATCTGCTTCGCATTATAAGTCACGTGGTGTATCCATTGACGCTGCAATCGGTTATTTTTTTCGGTACAATTCACTGTAATTTTTCTCCGTCCTGTAAACACTCCATTTTACAGTAATTTACCTAAAAAGTGTCCCTATTTTTTTGCAGTGCATGATGATTTGAACGGAAATGGACTCATCTATACTTATGGCATGCCTAACCTGGCAACATTATCAAAGCTACACAGATCCAAATCACAGCATTATCAAGGGCCACAGTTAGCTTTGCCCCAATTATAGTAGTTTTCAGGGATGCCAGTTCGCTGAATTAGAGGTAGAGACACTTTGAAATGAGCAAAACGCGTCAATTTTTTTCTTTTCCACAGTTTGACTCATTCAGACAGAATTGTCTTGTTGGTCGCTCGCCAGTTTTCTACGGTAAACATGGTCAGACATTATCAGTAGATATTTTGTAGTAAGTTACCGCCCTAAAGCCCAGGGCTAAGACAGAAATACTTAACATACACCGCCAGCTTAGTTATTCCATCCGAGGACTGCAGTTTCGTGCTTTTTAGCACTCAACTTCCCGGAATAGGAATCACATGAGCTGGAGGCAGAAAAATTTCTTAAGGGAGCCAAGAGAGAAAAACAAACTGGTAGCTAATGCAGAATTAGCAAACTAGATGAGCAGCCGCAGCAATGGTGCGGTTCAACTCGAAGATTGATGGCAAAGCTAAGGTATTTTGTAGTAAGCTACCGCCCTAAAGCCAGGGCTAAGGCAGACATACTTAAAATACACCGCCAGCTCAGTTATTCCGTCCGAGGACTGCAGTTTCGTGCTTTTTAGCACTCAACTTCCCGGAATAGGAATCACATGAGCTGGAGGCAGAAAAATTTCTTAAGGGAGCCACGAGAGCCAAACAAACTGGTAGCTAATGCAGAATTAGCAAACTAGATGAGCAGTAGGGTGGGCCGAAAAAACTTTTTTTGGAAATCTGTTTTTGGATAGTGCGGAAAAGTTGCTATATGGGCCCGTTATTACCCATAAAAAATTTCGCTAAATTTGTTTAATATTTAGCCGGCGCTATTTGACCTTGAAAAACTGAAAAAAAAGGGCAAAAACACTTTTTTCAAAAAAAAAAAAAAAAAAAAAAAAAAAAAAAGAAAGAAAGGGGGGGGAGTCGAAAATAAAAGTTTGAAGCTAGTTTCAGCAAACATTAGAAATATCTGTCAGTGAATTAGTTGAAATCCTCAAAGACTTTTATACATTTCGTAGAATATTTAGCTACGCTCCTTTAAGACTGAAACATTGGAAAAATGAAAAAAAAAAAAAAAAAAAAAAAAAATAAAAGTAGTTTCGAAATAAGTAAGTACTGAAATGTTACGCAATACGTTACTTAGAAAAAACAGTGAAAATTCAATCAA
Source organism: Uloborus diversus (assembly GCF_026930045.1). Lineage (NCBI taxonomy): Eukaryota > Metazoa > Arthropoda > Arachnida > Araneae > Uloboridae > Uloborus > Uloborus diversus. The sequence continues at coordinate 185,171,376 of NC_072734.1, read as the reverse complement.
TTTTATGCGACATTTGTACGCCAATTTTAAAAAATGCACCCACTCAAATAAAAAATAGTTACATAAGATGCTAATTTTTTAATCTTCGGTTCCAATTGTTTCTCCTGGATAACAAACGGCGCTCAACTACTTCTATTATTCCTAAGATTATTTTATAACTATTTTATATATATTTGACAAATAGAGCCCTTGAGTATTAAAAAAATGTGAATCCTCTGAAGTCCTTTAATCTGATTAATGAATTGAACGCAAGTATTCGTCTTTTTCTCAAGCCATTTCTTCCTCTCGACTTTATTACCCACTTAAGAGACAAAACCCCCCGACAAGAAATGCTGTTATTCTACACCTCCACAGCTGGGAATTAAGCAATTAAATAGGTCCTCTCTTGTGTCCAATGTCCACAATGAGTTGCCCCTGAGGCATCTTATACTGGAATTGGACGGTTGCACAAAGTGGCCACATTCATATACTGGAGCTATCGAACAACTTCTTAGAGATTGTGAAAAAAATCCGGTGGTCAAATTTGATAAAATTGACTGCAATCTTCTGGTTTTGGACATGGAAGATATAAAAAATTTAAGTACTGAACAACAATATTTGTATACAATCTGTCTTGCCGTAAAAGATAGTAGTTGTCCTTCAAGCGTGGCTGACAGTAGCCCAGGCAAACTCAGTCAGTCATGCGCGATGGCTGACAACTACAAACCGTTTGTTTCGCTTGTATATAGGTACTCGAACTCCATCAGAAAACCTTACAATGCTTGTAAAGTATGTAATTTTAGTTTATGCTCCAATGTGGTTTGAAATAAAAATGAAACCACACTGCCAGTACCGCGCCCAACATTTTTGGAAAATGATTTCTCTTGCAAGGCAGTTTCCAGACAACGTTATGGAGATAATTTTTAAAGTTCTGCATATTTCGCTCATCCTGAACAGCTACTGTTGACAATGTTGTTTGACTCAAGAAAATACATTCGATAATTAGCGGTTAGGCGCATTCTGAACTCCAGAAATAAGAAGACGAAGAGCTCGAATGGTGTACGATTTTTTGAGCGTCCTAAACTCAATTTTGAAGCCGTTGATTATGTTGATTTAGTTGATTGGGAAAACTGTGTTGTAACAGAGCCACCTCTTACAGTGCATCTAAAAAGACCAACAATGGAATGAAATGTGCAAAGAACATTCTACAGAGTTTACTTTCGAGAAATTTCCCTGTCACACGCAAGCTGTGAAACGTTGTGTGAAACTAATAACCGAAGCTGCAATAAAAGTTCGTGGTGAAACTGCACGAGATGGATACATTCGTGCTAAACTTCAAGCTAGGAAAGAACTTCCATCATTTGATAACAAGGGACACTATTATTCCAAAAAATAATATTCATTATGCGTGAGAGTATTATAAATCAAATTTGAAGATTTCTTTTTAAAAATTTTATTGTCTATATATGTAGTTCTCGAAAATGTATGATACTATTGCGTGATAACAATTACTATGATTAATGGCGCTATTTAATTAATTAGTCTATGATTTAATTTTGAAAAATAATTTTCACATTGGTTTTTAAAGAAATTCAATATTTTTCTCCAATTTTTGATGTTGGAAAAGAGCGGTTAAATGCTCATTAAAATCAATGAAACATTTTATGGGCTCGAACTGGCTCATTATATAACATTTTTGGTGCATTCCAGCAAAATATTTGGAATTTAGTTCTTTAAAAAAAATTTCGACAAAAATTCATTTTTCTCTTTTTTTCGGTTTTTCAGTGTCAAATAGCGCCGGCTAGATATTTTTTAATGTCCAAGAAATTTTTTGTGAGTGCTAACTCGATCACTACGCAACTTTTGCGCGCTATCCAAAAATTGATTTCGAAAAAAAAAATTTTTTCGGCTGCCCACCCTAATGAGCAGCCGCAGCAATGGTGCGGTTCAACTCGAAGATTGATGGCAAAGCTAAGGTATTTTGTAGTAAGCTACCGCCCTAAAGCCAGGGCTAAGGCAGAAATACTTAAAATACACCGCCAGCTCAGTTATTCCATCCGAGGACTGCAGTTTCGTGCTTTTTAGCACTCAACCGCCCGGAATAGGAATTACATGAGCTGGAGGCGAAAAATCTTTTAAGGGAGTTGAACCGCACCATTGCTGCGGTTGCTCATCTGGTTTATTAATTCTGCATTAGCTACCAGTTTGTTTGCCACTCGTGGCTTCCTTAAGAGGTTTTCCATCTCCAGCTCAGTCACTTTCCTATTCCGGGTTGAGTGCTAAAAAGCACAAAACTGCAGTCCTCGGATGGAATAACTGAGCTGGCGGTGTATTTTAAGTATTACCAGTAGAGTTTTAGAAAACTTGATTTATACGATTTTGACGTCATCATGATCATTTATGAATTTTTAGCATCACCAAAGATTTGTGTAAATCTTTTGCGTCATCTGAAGTACTATAGATAAAACACGTGAAGTACTTATACGCCCTTTTAACAGTCAAAAAGGAATAAATTATGCATTTGACGATTCTCTAGATTTTTAAGAAATAGTTTTTGACTTTTAAATTACTTTACTTCCTAAAGAAATACTTTTAACTCGGAAATTCTGCATACATAGAGACGAGTGACTTGAACAAATTCTTCCACATTACAGTAAAATTAATTTCACTTAAAATTTGGTGGACATTTTCTCGCACTACTTCAAAAGATTTCCAAGCAAAGCTTACGTTGCTTATACCGAGAAATCTTCACTCAGTTAAATAAATTTCCAGCTCAGGCTTAGAAGCAATCATGAATTGCAGCACCTATTATTCGGTCTTGACAAGGGGGCTAATGGTTTTCAGTGTCTTTTGTCCGTTGAGACCAGATGCGAGTTTTAATTCATTATTAAGTGTGGCTGGAAGCACGTTTCAAGGTAAAGCTTTTAAGATTAATAATTCAAGGAACAAGGGCACATCTCATTAAAAATTAAATTTTTGAATTTTTTATGCTTCATTAGAAATGCATCTCGTTATTTCTGTTCGTTGTTTTACTTTCACATTAGTGGCAGTTTATAAATTTTAAATTATTGTTCGCGGGGAAATTCTGCGCTGTTGAATGGTTCAGAAAAGGAGGTGTTTTATTTAGGGCTCACTGTCAATGAAAAAAGTTTTGAAGATGAAATGGTAATAGGCGTCATTTAGGCGTTCTTGGCGAATTTTTTTTTTTATAAGGAAATAAAAACGAATAGAACTTTAAAGCACGAGTGAAAATAAATGCGTCAAGTTTGGACATGAAATGATGGACGGATTAAATTGTTATCAAATGGTTATATTTTGAAAACAATGTCGTGCGAAGAAAATATCTTTTTAATTTTCTAATTTTACAATTTATGCCAAAAACACTTTCAACATTGAATTGTGAGTTAGTAATAGCGTTCAACGAAAAAAAAGAGGAAATTTAAAGTAATGCAAAATATATGGAATGGGGTGGTTTCCTTCAGTCAAAAGTACTACTTTTAGTCATTGATAGAATGAGCAAAAAAAAAAAAAAAAAAAAAAAAAAAAAAAAAAAAAAAATCATGGACCCAGAAAATACTTTTATTTTCCCAACAGTTTTTTTAAAATTAATTTTTTAAAATGTCCGATTTTTCAAACAAGGCGTGGTCTTGATGACGTCACAAATGATGCACTTTGCCGCATCTTTCTACCACATTTCCACGTTAAGATAATCAAGAAGCGAATTAAAATTGCGCTCTACGCTTGCTATCAAACATATCGTTGCCAATACACGTGAGTAAAGATGCGAATTAAATATTTTGCACTGTGAATGGCAAATAATGAATGGCATTTCATCATTTGTGATGTCATCGGCAGAAGCCGTAAACCATGAAAGCGCTCCGATTTAAGTATTTTTTTTTAAAAATATTAAACTTTATCAAATTATTTAAAAAATGGTCAGATCCTATGTTTTTAAATACGCTCTTTCGGGAAAAAATACTTTTAAAATTTTGAAAACGACCCCATTATTACTTAAAAAATGAGATGACATGATGAAACAACATACGTAACAACTCTTTTTCATATTGCCAATGTATTTCTTTATAACGAGTTTTTAGTTTCAGTTATTTCTTCTCTCGTCTTAGTAACTTCATTGAATTTTATGAATTACTTCCTTTTTTTCGAAAAAAATGTGTTTTATCTCTTGCAAGATTTTTTAATAATGGAATGCAATGTGCCGTAATTAAAATTGAGACAACGTTTTTGATAATAATTCCAGGCTCAAATCAAATAAAACATTTGTTAGTGTTTTGTTTCGTAGCAGTTTTCGAATACTTTTTTACAAAACACTTATTGTTAGTTCATGCTTTAGTAAAAGTGAAAAATTGGAGGATTAAAAGAAAAGAAAAAAAAAAAAAAAATATTAATTCGAATTTTTGGCATCTTGAATTCAAATTATGTTTTTCGCAATCACGAGCGTGTGTGTGTATGAATGCGCGCGTGTGTTTGTGTAGGCGCATGTGTGTGTGTAAGAATGCGCGCGTGTGTTTGTCTTGGCGCATGTGTGTGTGTTTGTGTAGGCGCATGTGTGTGAGTGCGTGTGCATGTGTGTGCGTGTTGTGTATGCGCGTGCGTACGCGCGCGTGTGTGTAGGCGTTCGTGTGTGTGTGTGTGTATGTAGACATATGTGTTTGTGTCTGTGTGCAGGCATGAGTGTGTGTATAGGAGTGTGTGTTTGTGTCTGTGCGCAGGCGTGTGTGTGTAGGATATGGACGCAACCTGGAGACGGTTTTCGAAGAGGAGCAGCATCGTGAGGCCGGCCGACGCGACGGTGGTGCTGGCAGAGGGTGCTGGTGGGAAAATAAAATGATAAGAATTCAAAACAGTCAAATGAGAACAATAAGCAATCGTGATTGCTCAAAAAAAAAAAAAAAAAAAAAAAAGTCTAGCTAAACCAGTTTTTAACTGCTTTGTTACATGCAACGCAGTTCTAGGGCTTCGCAATTTTTGGGCTAATGGCTGGTGAAAGAGATGACATAAACAAATTCTCTAATTAATAACCTGCTTTTAAGTTTAGTAAATGACAGTATTTTTTCCTCGGTGTTTTAAAGGTTTCGCTTTTTTGTCCTTATGGAATTACGTTTATGTTTTACCCCAAATGACGAATAGTATGTTTTAAATGCTTGGCTAATTTCCTTAATTACCACTAGTGGCGTAATCAAGCTTTAGAACTGTTTTCTTTTAATAAATAATTTCAGTCAGACAATTTACTCAACAATTTTGAGAACATTTTCTGCTTTTAAAACTTCTACAATAAATCATGAAGTGTTATAAATATTGTAACTACTGACTACTTTAAAATCCGGAAATGACTTAAGTTTTAACTTCAGCAGAAAAATTAAGTTCTGTTAAACATAATTCAGAATTATCGGCGATAGCATTTCTTGTTTTTCCTAACTACGACTCGATTAAAATTCTGAGATAAAATTTGGCAACTTCAAGCTTTTTTCCCTCTTAATTGCTTCACAATCCCTCATTCCTTTAATCACTATCTTATTTATTAGTTTAGTTTCTAAGAAAAGTAGTTTTAAAAATGTTCGAAGTTTTATGAAAGAAAAAGCCTGCCACGGGGTTTCACTTCAATCTTTAATGTTTCTAACTGGAGGTTGCGAACCGTGTCAAATAACCAATTTCCAGCTTGACACGTGTTTTTAAGCTTCTGGGAAGAGTTGCTTTGAGAGTTTCTCCGTACTTTCTTTTCGAAGGAAACTTTTTTTTTAAGAATAAAGATATTGGAGAGATTCCAGCTATTGATTAAAGCGAATTTCCGATTCGTTTTCGTTTTGTTCGATAACTTTTAAACTAAAATCTTAAAGGATTTTTTTGTTAGATTCATTCTGTATTATTTATTGTAGGAGATGGTGTATTTGCGATTGTTTTTAATTACGAAATAGAAGGAAGCTCTAATATATATTTACAGTTAAATTCTAAAGTCTTTGAGATTTGATATTAGAGACAAAGTGATTTTATTTTTTCAATGGTTTCAGTCCAAGCATGAATATTCATTTGACCAGTTGAAATATTTCTGCATAAAATTGGAGAATAAACTATTATATGCAGGGAAAGGATTTATTTTGATAAGACGGAACTGGATCCAGTCACTTAACTGTTTTACTGGTAAAACTGTAATCTTAGGAGAAGGAAGAAACGAAAAAATTGTCTACAATTAACGCTAACTACACCAGTTAATCCATTGGAGTTAGGGTTAAAATTTCAACCTTCAAATCATCATCAAACAGGCAATGGGGTTGCTTCCTTCAGTCAAAAATATCACTTTTAGTTTTTTTAAAATTGCTAGAATAAGTAAAAAAAAAAAAAAAAAGAAATGGAGCGAGAAAAAAACTTTTATTTTTCCAACACCTAACTTTTAATTAAATTTTTAAAACATCTAATTTTGAAAATAGGGCGTGGTCTTTATGACGTCACAAATGATATACTTTGGCGCATCTAAGGCCTCTTTGTATACACGAGCCGACGCATTAGATTAAGTTCAGCCAATTTCGATCGGAGCGCGTGTTTGAGTCGTTCTGGCAAGTTATCGCATTTGGTGATTTCTCACTGCGAGCAATTATTAGGGGCACGTGAATTGTTTAATAAATGAAATATCATTTTTGGCCACTTTGGCAAAACCCGAAACTTTGCGGTGGTAACCCTAGCTCTGCAACAAAGAAAACTTCGATTCAAAATGGCTTAACTCAAGCTGATGCGTCGGCCTGTATATATAGCGGCTCTAGACGCATCTGTCTACCGCATTTCCACGTTATGAGAATCAAGAAGCGAGTAAAATATTGCGTTCTACGTTTGCTATCAAACATATCGTTGCCATTACTCGTGAGTAAGGAAGCGAATTCAATATTACGCTCTGCGGAATGGCATTTCATTATTTGTGATGTCATGTGCAAAAGCGTAAACAATGAAATTGCACCGAATTGCATTTTTAATAATTATTTTATAATTAATATAAAATAATTGTTAAAAATATGAAACTTTGTCAAATTATTTCGAGAATGGTTAAATCCTATGTTTTTAAGCATGCTCTTTCAGAAAAAAATACTTTTAAAATTTCGGAAGCGACCCCATTGCTTCGTTCATATGTAGGAAGCAATTTGCACCCGTCATACCACGACGGACGATCTTATAATATTAAGATAAGAGTAAGATGAGAAATAACAATGTTTAATTAGCAGAAAGGTATTTATTCAACTCCATAAAATATTGTTTACAATTAAAAATGTTTTCAATACGATTCCAAAATGGAATCGATTAGAATATTTTGCATTTTTGTCCACCGGTTGAACGTATTCATTGACTGGATTGCTATACTCTTTTACTAAACCTACCCCAAAATATGAAGCTAAAACATATAAGTTCTTCTTCAACTTTTTAAAAGTAAGTACCGATTTCTAGTAATTGCAGTACTGGACCAAAAATACAATTCTGGTATTCAGTACTTTTTATAACGTGTAAAAATTTTCCCAACAAAAGAATAAACACATAAATGCACTCGATTCATTGCCATATTACAAAGTGCTTTACGAAGAGTATAAAATGAAGCCTCCGAAAAGAGTCTGTTTGTGTAAACGCGCAAAACTCGAGAACATCCCGGCCGATTTCGCTGAAATTTTCGCAGTATTTTTTTTAGCTTGCGGACCGGCTCAAAAAAAAAAAAAAAATCGACGAGTAGTTCTTTTTTAATTCCAATTTAGGTCCAATTTTCACATAAATTCTCGAATATGGGGGTGAAAAATGACTTCCACATATTAATATTACATAGTGTTAGAAAGGGTAGAATTTTCCGCGTTCTACGCAATTCGTTACAATGCTCTAACTTTATTACGGCGAGAGTTATTTGCGTTTATAGCTCGAATTTTTTTAGGCTTACCTAAAATTTAAGCACTACTTTCTTCATTAAATCTATCGATAAAAAGTGAAGGAATTGTCCTACAGTTTTATTTTTGACACCATTGGAAAAAGCAACATTTTTTACTCCAGATCAAACTCGACCCTTGGTCGAAAAACTAAGCTTCTAACTCCAAAGGAAAAAAGTTACAAGACTTTTCAAATCAGTGTGAAAAATCCCATTTCCATTCAAGTTGTTAACCATTTAATTTTCGCGTTTCCATGGTTACGCTTTTTGAATCCATTGTATCTTTCACACTTTAATTTCTTAAACTTATTTTATTTTATGTTTCCATGGTTACGCTTTTAAATCCATCTTTTCCATTTTAATTTCTTAAAAGTATTTTAATACTGTCATCATTGTTTGGAAGGGAAATTTTGCATGATGTTTTTTTTTTCTTTTATTTAAGCGTGATTGTTGAGCACAAATCACTTGACACCAGTGGCGGATCCAGCCGATTGTTTTGGGAGGGGCCATCCGAAATTTTTGAGCAAACTCCCCAGGTCCGAATTTAGCTCTATGCCGCCCCTAGGCAAATTTGAAAGCTGCCGCCCCCCTCCACCCTAAAAGAAGCAAAATATCCTTGACTCAAAAAAACGTAAAAAAGTGTTCCCCAGATTCAAACTGTAAACTTGAAGAAATGATGGCGTTTCACATTCTGAGGCGCCCCGATGAAATGATTACAGTGATCTTCCAAAAAATTTTTTATTCGGCAAATACCATGATTGAAGAACATTTGACTTTCATAAGATGTGTGAAAGTAATCATTATTAAATTACAAGAACAAACTGTCTCTGTGGAAAATGAAAGAATGCTAATATTTTACTTTCAAGAATTTCAATTTAATTGAAAAAACGTGTAGCAAATTTGCCGCCTCTAAAAAGTTTGCAGCCCTAGGCAACTGCCTACTCTGCCTAATGAAAAATTGGGCCCTGATAACTCCTCAGAAATTTTATTAAAATGAAGTTTTAAAAACTCATTTTTCGGGGTAACGAGACATGAGGTGAGGGTGTGGATTTAGGAATCTCCCTCAAAAATGTTTCAAAATTTAAATTTCCGAGTATTTTTGAAAATTAGGAAACTAAAAACGCATTTTGTCTATTTTTGATGATGTACGGAGAAAGGTCAGGTTTCAGGCACTGGCCCCAAAATACTTTTTGAAAATAAAGCTTAGAAACCAAAATATTCTGTTATTATACATTGAGAAGTTAGAAGAAGAGGGGTGCTCTTCAGCTGTCCAGCCTAAAAATGCACCTTTAGGTAATGTTAGCTTACATTAAAAGGAAGTGTGAAGGTGCTCAGAATCCTTCTTTCCTGGAAATATCTTGCCTTTGAGGCTCTAAAAAATTCGATTTTTAACTATATTTATACATATTTTAGAAAGGGGTGGAAGATTCGTGAGCTCCTCCGAAAAATCTCCTTTTAAAGCTATCATCACGATATAAACTAGGAAGGGAGAGGGCCCTCTCAAAACTCGTTTGTAATTGAAGTCCCAAAGAAATTCATTTAAGTTGCTTTTAAGCAAGTTAAGTGATAAGGGCTGGATAAGCTACCTTTCCGTTGACATTTTTTCCAAATAAAAGACTTAAAATGCAATTTTTTGCTACATATCAAGGCATCTTTGTGAAAGGGCATGGGAAAAGGGGGTTCTCCTCCTAGTTCCGAAATTAAAGCCATAAAAACGAAAATTTAGGCTCTCTTTGGTCTTGTGAACAATAGGTATACTCTGAGAACCGCAGCATTTAGAGATCGTCCAAGTGACTGTAGTTGGAATCAAGAAATAATGTAAAAGATGGCGAAAAATTTTGGAAATAAAAGTTTGTTTTGAGGATAGTGATATAATTCATCTCCCAATTAAGGCCTATACTTCTTTTTCAGTAACATACATGTGTTAAATTTTTGTTATCTTCTCATATTTTTTTCCCGTAAAAAAATTCCTACAATCACAAGGCTTTGCGAGGGGCCATGGCCCCCATGGCCCCCCTCTAGATCCGCCCCTGCTTGACACAATTGTTTTTTTCATGGTAGACCGGGCAAAGCCGGGCAACGCAGCTAGTGAACTATAAGAACATAAACATTTTTGTTGTTACCAGATATAAAATAGAGGAACAAATGTCGTAATCAAAAATTAATAATAAGAGTAGTAGAATAATTGAACGGTCTCAGGCTAGAGTAAACCATCATCCATAATTAAATGAATGAATTACTAACGCTTTGATGCACAAAAATGGAAAATTACTTCAGATACGTGTTTCGGTGTTACAAGGAACACCCTTTTCAATGTAACGAATTGTGAGCTTTTTCATTTATTTAATTTTCAAGCACACAGGTATTTATTCGTTATCATCATCCATAATGTTTATTTTTCTATGAGAAGATTCAAAGTTCGATGAATTTAAAAAGTACAAAAATAACATAACTGTATTTTATAAACGAGGAAAGCAGTACTACCTAGTAATACTTGACATGTTTATATTTAACTTGTGTAAGACAGAAAGCCACATTTGCAGCATATTTACATGTTAAAGTCGGAACTTTAAAAAACCACATAGCTCTGTTTGGCATAAGGCCATTAAATTATTTGTAACATGAGAAAAAAAAATGAAGGTGAAAATTATCTATTACAATATTACAATACAATAAAGGAATAAAATGTAAAGCATTATATTGGGAAAAAGTAATTATTATTACATAAACGTATTGCTGTTTTTCAAAAATTTTTCCGTTTACTCAAACATTTGATTCACAGTACCTACCACATAATATTTAAAATACTCGATGATTTTCTTCATCAATTCTCTTTTAATTCGTTTTATTTTCCTCAAATTTTGGCATTACATGTCCAGGGTTCGTTGATTTAATCAGCTTAATTTAGATCACTACTGAAGTCATAATTTAAATCAAGTGATTTTTTTTGAAAAAAAAAGTCATTGATTTAAATTAATTCATTTGATTCAAGCGATTTTTTGAACAAAATCATCAATTAAAATCAGTTCATTTTCTTACTACTATTATATATGCGAAAGTTTGTCTGTATGGATGTATGGATGTATGGATGTTTGTTACTCTTTCACGCAAAAACTACTGAACGGATTTAGATGAAACTTTACAATAATATAGCTTATGCATCAGAATAACACATAGGGTAGTTTTCGTCCCGTTATGGGGGGAAAAACCCCCTTAGGGGGGCAGTAAAATACAAATTTCGTATAAATTCTCTAATATAGGGATGAAAAAATACTTGCACATATTTACATTATATGGCCATCGAGAGCTCTGATTTTTCTGCTGAAGATGGCACCTATTTGAAATTTCTAAGTAGAATAAAAAACGAGTTATGAGCTTTTTAGTTCCATGTTCGAAGGCTTTCCTTAACTCAATACAGTATTTAGTGTATCATCTCAACTCCCTGTCGATAGCGGCAATTGTTGTATTGTTGATTTTCTTTGCTTTTCGTGATTGTTCAAGGCTTTTCTCAAGTCAAATCTTGAAGTAAGATTTTTGCACAAGATTGGCAAATAATACATGATTTGGCTGATCATTTTCCATTTAAACGGAACTTTAATGTAATTAACTGTTTTTATTGTTATTTATGCTGATTGAACACTTACTAATTATCCAATCAGTCAGCAGATCGCCAAAATGTTTGCAGAAAGATTTCCGTAGCTGATTCATTTGGCAGTGTTTTTCAACGTCGCTGTTTTTGAAGCCGAAGACTACGTCATAATGTTTCTCGGCTTTCACCATGTAAACAAAATATCGCCAATCAAAGAATCTTTAAAAAAACTTTCTTTACTGTGTTAAATAATCCAGCAACTAAATATGGCAAATCCATAAACAGCACAAAAACTTCCATTAATTTTCCTTTTTGCACAATGTCACACAATCGCCAAATTTTACTACTTATTTTGGAAACATTTCGGATGAAACTTTTATCGCCATTTTATTGTGACCAAAAGTATCTCAGCACCTGGTAATAATATCTCAACGAAAATTATCATATCGTTTTACAAAGTAAGGAAAGAAGGGGAGGAGCATCATCGAAGGTATCCCAAAACGATTCAAGCAAATTTGGTAAAATCGCACCAAGAGCCTACAATGATTGAAATTCCCCAAAATAACTAAATCAAGTATAAGGGGATCACGAGAGCGGTTATATATTTTTTTTTAAACTTCGTACTTCAATAGCCATACAGAGAAGATTTTAGGCTCCATGTTAAAAAAAAAGAATCAAAAGATTAATCTTTTTAAACATGAGAAGATTAATTTCATGTTTTGGAAATTTGTATATGCTTAAATATAGTGCTTTCGTTTCTAAATCAATACTATTTTGTTCTTTATACTTATTGCTATTTTAGTTTTATGGGTAAGGAAGAAACTCGATTTTTAATCACGTCAAAAAAATGTTTTAAATTCTTTCACTTAAAACAGAAAACAAAAGCAAGTAACGATATTTTCTCATAATTATTAATGACCCAGGCAACGCCGGGTATTTTTGCTAGTATTTTTATAAATTAATTTTGCATTTTTAGAATGTGTTGCCCTAAATTTAACTGCACTGCATTGTACAATTTTAACTCTAACAAGCAAAACTGCATAGATCCCTCTTTCTGTGTGTGTGAAACAGATTTTCACTTTTGCAATATTGCTTTTACTCCAAAATTACAGTTCAATTCAGTATAGAACCAAATAAAAATTTGCAGTGTTTCTTATACATCATCACTAATATAGTTAAGAAAGGTACATGGCGTCCCAAAAGTGACCGGTCACTTTTAAAATTAAGAAAAACTAAACGGATAGAGATAGAAAGACGCAGTTTGTTGCAATGGGCTTAGGACAGCAGTAAATTTTCATACATACAAACATAAAAAAATAGTTACAATGTTCCTCAACAGATGGCGCTACAGGTAATTTAAAAGGTATATAAGAAAACGCAGCCTGTAAGACCGCCAAAATGACCGGTATATTTGAAAAATCAATAATGACTAAACGGATAGAGCGACATAAATACACCGTTTATTTGCAATATGCTTGAAAAAACAGTATATTTTCAGATAGACACACATGGAGCCTCCTCTAAATACCTGCAGCGCCATCTATTGTTGAACATTGTAACTAATTTTTTATATTTGTATGTATGAAAATTTAATGTTGCCCTAAAGCATATTGCAATAAACCGCGTCTTTTGTATCTCTACCCGTTTAGTTTTTATTGATTTTTAAAAGTGACCGGTCACTTTTGGGACACCTTGTATTTGTTCAACATGTTCTTTTACACTAAAACGTATACGATGATACTAATTTTATTTCTAAGCAGAGCATAAAACAAAAGCACTTCTTATCTAAGTATTAGGACGTATTTATAAATCTTAAAAATGTATAGAATAGTTAGAGAAGTTATCTTAGTTTTAAAAGTAAGCTGAATGAATTCGTCTATTGTACGAAATGTATTATGTATAAAAATGTAAAGTAATTATTCCTTACAAATATTTGAAGATTTGAAAAGAAAAATAAATAAAAAAAATCAGATTTAAATATAAAAAAATCTGACTAATAAAAAAGATCAGACTTTTTTGATTTTTTTTAATCCAAAAACCGCGAACCCTCTAAATAACTGATATTTATAGATTCATTAAAGAAAACAAATGCGCAGTTAAAATGATAGCAGATATCAAGTACGTTACGTTAGCAACTTTTAAATTGAGAGGTAATTACTATTTACAACAAATACCGAAAATACCCGTATTTTACCACACCAAATACCGACTTTTTGAAATTGTGAAATAGCATGAAATACCGATATTCAATACATAGAAATATTAGTATTGCAATCTATATCAATTAATTCTTTTTTAATGCCACCAAACATTAGAATTTTAAAGACATTAAGAAATTTTGGAAAGAAAATTGTGCGTAGGTGCATATTTACTGGTTAGACTACTCCTTGATCAACAAACTGACCACACACTACAGGCAACTGATAATGGAGTTGTTTTCTTCCGTCAAAAGTACAACTTTTAGTCACTAAAACTGAAAAAAGAAGCAAAAAAAATATATTAATTTGAATTTTTGGCATCTTGAATTCAAATTATGTTTTTCGCAATCACGAGTGTGTGTGTGTGTATGAATGCGCGTGTGAGTTTGTATAGGCGCATGTGTATGGGTGCGTGTGTGTTTATGTATGCATGTGTGTGCGTGTTGTGTATGCAGTGCTGTGTGTGAACGCGCGTGTGTGTGTATGTCGGCATATGTGTTTGTGTCTGTGTGGAGGCATGAGTGTGTGTATTAGTATGTGTGTGTTTTTGTGTCTGTGCGCAGGCATGAGTGTGTGTATGTGTGTGTAGGCGTGTGTCTGTATGCGTGCGTGCGTAGGATATGGACGCAACCTGGAGACGGTTTTCGCAAGAGGAGCAACATCGTGAGGCCGGTAGACGCGGCGGTGGTGCTGGCAGAGGATGCTGGTGGGAAAATAAAATGATAGGAATTCAAAACAATCAAATGAGAGCAATAAGCAATCGTGATTGCTCATAAAAAGAAAAAAAAAAAATCCAAAAAAAATTTTTGTTTTCTCTACAAATATAATATAATTTGAGTTGTGCACTAGTGGCATCAGTGAAGGGCATCATCACGTCATGTGCAGAAGCGTAAAAATTGAATTTCACTCTGCGCACCGATCAAAATAATTGACTAAAAATATTAACTTTGTCAAATTATTTTAAAAATGGTTATTTTTAAGCATGCATGTTCTTTCAGAAAAAAAAATACTTTTAAAGATTCGGGAACGACTCAATTATGATGCGCATTATTTGGGACATATCGTCGCCTCAGAGCAACAGTAGGATATATTAGTGTTATTCCTGGGATTAGATGCCTTACTGTTGCTCTGAGGCGACGATATGTATATTAGTGATAATCTTTTTCAAGCAATCTCGCTTGCTTATTGCTTTCATTTGACAGTTTTTGGCGTGCTATCATTTAATTTTCCCAGCGCCACCCTCTGCAGCATCACCGTCGACCGGCTCCTCACGATGCTGCTCCTATAGCGAAAGCCGTCTCCAGGTTGCATCCATGTCCTACACACACGCACATACATACACAACTACACACGCACACATACACACACAAACACATACACACACAAACACATTCACACACATACACCTACACACATAGACAAACGCATACACATACACACACGCATACATACACATATACACACACCACACACACCCACACATTCATGTCTGCACACAGACACAAACACATATGCCTACACACACATATACATACCCCTCCCCCTCACACACACATTCATACACACAACTACCCACACACTTATGCCAGCACACAGACACAAATACACATGCCTACACACACATACCCCCTATACACAAACACACATACCTCCCGAACGCAAACACACACGCCTACATACACACACTCGTGATTGCGAAAAACATAATTTGAATTCAAGATGTCAAAATTCAAATTGATTTTTATTCCATTGTTATCATCTGTGTTGTTTCTATTGGAAAAAAAAAAAAAAAAAAAACTTCCTAATTTGTGCTTTGTTGCAACAAAAAAAAGCTGTGAAATAACGGCAGTTTTATATACAGTTCCGTTTTAACCTGCAAGTCCTTTATTTTCGCAACCGTCAGTCCTAGATGTATACTTACAATTTCAAAAAATGTTCAAAATCAGATGCAGAGTTAAGATATTGAATGTTTGAGGTGAAAATAAAAGTGGGTCAAAAAATACGAAATTTAACTTTTTAAAATTAAATTAGGGGCCAGTTAGGGGCCCTAGGTCCCCTAACTAATAGTTAGAGAACTGATCTCCATTGAAAACTATTATTAACACAAAAAACTTGAATTTTGTGCGACCCAAACTCAAGGATAGATTCCTGTTTAAAGTTTTAAGGGACCATACAGAAGATCAGATTGGATCGCTCCTTCAGAAGAATGACAGGTCGTCAAAGTAAGAGAAGCAAGGTCTTTATATTTTTCATTATTATTTAGAAATAAATGCAAATGTTATGCCGTGATGCGCAAAAGCACACTACAAAATCTCGAATAGTTTGGAAAATTACACTGTATGCACGCATGTAATTTTAAACACTTATTAACCACTAGATTTCCCCCAAAAGGTGTTATTGACGGCGAGTGAAAAGTGGTGTAAGTCACAAAACGCTACGTTTCATCTCTCGGTGAATATTGGGCGTACTACAGTTTGACCATCGATTACATGGAAAGACTAATATCCGGTTTATAGGCGGAAATGGACGTATCTATTAGTTTATAGGGATGTTAGTTGGTTTGTTTTAGATGTGCAATTTTGCCTCTCTATTATTTAGCCCTAGTTTTGTAAAAATGAAAATTTGCTCACAGCAACATTTTTTAAAACTAAAGTAGATTCGATCTCTATCCACGGCAAAAGTTAATTGATTTATTTATTCACAACAAAGTTTTGAGCTTACCAGTTTGCTTTTACGTTTCTGAACGAAATGAAAATATTTTATTTTCTTTTTGTTGTTTCCATGGTAACTATCTTCGTTTCCCCTTACTTTATTTCTGAGAATGCAATAAATGAATAAGGCACTAGTGACATTATAAAACGCGTGTATCAATATGCCATCGCTATTTTCCCATCTTCCCTGCTAGATTGAATCAGATGGAATCGTCTTTACTTGGCAGATTGCCAGATTACATACAATCCGTAGTCAAACATTAATTTCAAACTTTTTGTGTCAGCAATAGTTTTCAATGGAGATTATTTCTCTAACTATAAGTAAGGGGACCTGGGGCCCGTACAAAAAGTTAAATTTCGTATTTTTTGATTCACTTTTATTTTCACTTCAAAATTTCAATATCTTAACCCTGCATCTGATTTTGAACATTTTTGCAACTGGAAGCATACATCTAGGACTAACGGTTGCGAAAATAAAGATCTTGGAGGTTAAAACGGAACACCCTGTATATTCAACAGTATGCAAAACTTTGTGCAAAGTGAGATAAAAATGACATCAGCTAGATACCCTACTGAAATGAAATTGGATCTCCTTTCTTGCTTGCTTTCATATATTCTTTTTCTTAAATAAAGCTAAAGACAGATTCTCTTCATTTTATGACTGAGCGAAACAAGTTCTTTTGTATTGCAGTGACACATTTCTATGCAAGCTTTGCGCATTTTATTTCTTATCCTCCTTTTTTTTATTCGACTTTTTTGGCAATTTTGAAGTTTTGAAATTCATTTACACGTTGTCAGTCAACGTGTTAATACATTTCTCATTTCCGAATACGTTCAAAAAATTTGGAATTTCTTTCTTTTCCTAAAATTCCTTCCTTTTTGTTGTCGGTTCCTTTATTCCATGGAGTAAAGAGCTCGACAACCCTGCATTCATATAACTGCTAAATATTTTTGTGCTCTGAAAAATAGAAGGTGAAAATACATACATTGACAAAACGTGCAAAAAAAAAAAAAAAAAAAAAAAAAAAAAAAATCGCAAAAATATGAATTTTTACTAATGATAAAGCTGAAAGTCTCTCTGTCTGGATAATCTGGATCTGTGTCTGTCTGGATGTCTCTGCTGCGCACAGCGCCTAGACCGTTCGGTCGATTTTCATGAAATTTGGCACAAAGTCAGTTTAGCATTGGGGTGTGCACCTCAAAGCAGTTTTTTGAAAATTCGATTTTGTTCTTCTTCTATTTCAATTTTAAGAAAATTTTACCAGCAAATGATCACAACGTGGGAGAGTAAATTACGAAATTATCATAACGCGGAACCGTAACATTGGCAAGCAAATGAACATAGCAAAATGGCGAGAAATTCGTCATCCATTATTTATAAATATACAGGCGAACCAAATGACCTTTTAATTTTCAACTACAGGCAAAGCCGTGCGTTTACCACTAGTTTTTAAATAAATTACCGAGATGTGTTTCGAGGACTTTTTCAACTCAATATATTTAAGGTTTTTCAATATTTGCACAGGGGGAACCTGCTCAGGCCTATGTAGAGCTTTAATAACAGCATGTCATCGAAATTTGGTATGACTGGGTGGCGTGGTGGTAAGGCGTCTGCCTTCTGCGTCACGGTCCCAAGTTCTGATCCATTATGGATAGCCACTGGATTTTCGAGGTGCAGAAAATCTTCTGTGTCCATGTTGTATGATTATGCCGCATGTGGATACATCGCCTGAATTATCGTTTGGCTTTGAATGCCCTCAGCAGAATTAAAACTTTGATGCAGTTCACATCGAAGAGAGCCCAGGTACCTTCATCTGGTGGAAAAGTTTTCGCAGGGGTGCCCACAGGGGGGGGGGGAATTGTTTAAAAATTTATTTATTTATGAATTTATTTTTATTTAAAATTATTTATTTATTTTATTTTGTTTGTATTTTATTTCATTTATTTGTTTAGTTTGTGCGTGTGTGTATGTTATTGGCGAAGCACAGAACTTTTGTGATAAAATAATAATAATTAAAAGCAAATACAGTCGAACCTCCATATATCGAACTTCCATATATCGAAATTTTCTATATATCGAAATCCCAACAAATTTATATATTCATTACATAGAAAAACTGTCTCTATATATCGAAAAAATCTTTGTATATCGAATTTTTTTCGAGACATTCGTAGATTTTTTTTTCGCTTTAGACTGTTTGTCTCATGAAAAATGAAGTTTAGAGGAGAAAATTACGTTCACTAAAGTTTGCTACGGAACTCATAAGAAATCTGGGGTTGAAGGGTGTGTAGTTAAGTCGTTTTCCCGTTCTGAAGTTCTTAAATTCCCTCAAGTTTATTGTAACCAGTAACACTGTAAAATCATTTTCAAATTTTCTTTTGTTTGTTGATTATCATTTCTAGTCTTCTTAGCTTCAGTAAAAATCATTCAAGTTAAGTAAATTGTTTTTTTACTTTTCTCTCGATCACATTGTTAAAACGAAAATCCTCTAATGTTGCGATCAAGTTGAATTGCCGAAAAATATGAAGATGTATGATTGGCGTAAAAAAGTAATTTCTGTTAATTTTTTAATCATCAACTTTCATTTTATCTGACACTCGTATAAATTATAAATTGGGTTTCATACACGAAAATTAGCTTTTATTTTAATGTTTTAGGAGATTTTTATGATAAAATAAGATCGTTTCGATATATCGAAATTTCTATATATCGAATTTTTTTCCGGCAATTTGCTACTTCGATATATGGAGGTCCGACTGTAAATAAATAAAAAATATTAAAAAAAAGGAAACAAATGAAAAATATTAAAAAAAAATAATAAACTAAAAAAAGAGGGATACAAAATAAAAAAGGGAAAGAGGGTTGAGAATTTTTTTTCGGGCCGGGGGGGGGGGGGATTTGCGCCATTGAACTTGAGGGAGATGGGCACACCTAACTTTGCGTCAAAATTATCTGTACCACTGACGTCCGTGCCTTAATGGTGGCACATGAAAGACTGGATGCCGTATCGGGGGATCGCACAAGGTCAGCAAAAGGCTAAATATCCTAGCTCCGCTCCTGTGAAAGAAAAAGAATTTGGTATATATGTCATGCACACCAAGGGGCTGTCACAAATGGTGTCGTATTTTTTAAAAACATTTTTGAACCCCCCTCCCTTGTTATAAAGTGTCACACTTCATCTTACCACCTCCCCAATTGTCACACTTTTTTTCAGACAGCTAATGTAATTAAAAATGTGAGGTGTCACCATTCATCTTACTCTCTCATCCCTCTTGTCCCAAAACGGTAAAAATTTTACGGCATGAGCTCTAGGCGTGACATCATTTGTGGACGATATTTAAGGGAAATTGACATATGCAATAAGAAATATTTGTTTTTTAGCATAAATAAACAGATTACTGAATACACGTGTTTCGGGGTTTCCAGGAACCGAATGTCTTTTCCATAAGCTCACTTCTTTTGAAATATAACAAGAAGTTCCGTCTAGAACTAGACGAGCCTACTTTCCCGTATACCCATACTACTTTCTAGTACCTGATCAATATTCTCAAAAATAGCTAAAATCGCAAATTTTTTTCAAACATAGTTTTTTAAATATTTTAAACTGATTTCTAGGAATAAAATATTCCTTACTTTTCTTCAAAAAAAAAAAAAAAAAAACAAAAAAAACGAACAAATAAAATAGCAGCACCTTTTGAACAAAGCAGCTAATACACTTCTTTCCATTAAAAAATTTTTTTAACAGCTTTCAAAACGAAAAAATAATAATAATAAGTTCATTAAAATAAATACATCATATAAAAAAAATCGTTTCTTTTTCCCCTGTTGCCAAAAATAATTTTTTAAACGAATTAATGCACTTACCAATATAAAAAAAACAATAAAATGTCAACTTAAAGAAATAATTTTCATTGTCAAAAAAAAAAAAATCGTCTGCGCATATTTTTCGAGTTTATTCACCGAAAACTAAATACCTAAATTAAAACTTTAGCGTGAAAATAAAAACAAATCATATCAACAATAATTATTTCACAGTTAAAACCACAGCAGCGGAGTCGGAGTCGGAGTCAATCTCATTTTGGGATAAAAGAGTCGGAGTCGAATATCCAAGACTCGGAGTCAGTCATTTGTCCTCCGTGTATAAATGTTTGCCAAAGCTACGAAGTCAGAGTCGAAGTCGGGGAGTCGGAGTCCGATTAATTGTCGGGAACAGGAGTCAGAGTCGGTGTCAGGTGCCCCTAAATTCTCGGAGTCGGAGTCGGGAGTAGGTCGTCAAGAGCTATTTCCAACAAAGTTTGTTTGAAGTAAATCCGCCTTTTAATTCGGAATCTATATTGACTTTCAGTTTCCCCTTAGGCGCTAATGTTAAGAGATTTGAACTGTTCAAAATTGAACGAAAACTTGTTCAAATCAAAAAGATATTTTCGATACATGTTTTTTATCAAAAGTTTTTCCTACAAAGTTTGTTTGAAGCCACTTCGCTTCTAAGTTCAAGATTTATTTTTGATTTGAATTTCCCCGTAGGCGCTAATGTTAAGTTTTTTTGAACTGTTCAAAATTGAACGAAAAATTGTACAAATCAAAAAATGAATTATGGGAATGAGATGTCCTCGCCGAGATCTTTCTAACAAAAAAAAAATTGTTCGAATCGGACTATTCATTCAAAAGTTATTAGGGGGGGGACAGACAGACAGACCGACAGACAGACCGACAGACAGACAGACCGACAGACAGACAGACCGACAGACAGACAGACAGACCGACAGACAGACCGACAGACATTTTTCCCCATCTCAATACCCTACTTTCCAATTTTTAATTTTTCAATATTTATCTAACTATTTTATTTATTTTTGACTTTTTTTTGTTTTTCGGATATTTTTAAGATGTATTAAGCCTTCTTTCATGCTTTTTTCTTCTTTCTCTGATTTTTACTGGGAAAGTAGGCTAAAAAGGGCTATGTGTAACCCGAAACACGTGTGTGCAATTTATTGCAAATGAGCATTCTAACGCTGTATTTCACCTGGATCGAGATGGCCTGATCGGTTAGGCGTCCGGACGCGGTCGTAGCTGGAGGGTTCCGGGTTCGATGCCAGCCGGTCGAAGTTCCTCCGTGTTCGTTAAGGGTGACAGGGGCACGTCAAATACACAGGGTGGTTATAAAATAACGTGAGGTGTTCAGAGCCCTCTAACAAGTGAAGTATTGGAGGAAACATTGCCAAACTTCATAGGTGGACACAGTAGACCATGGGATTTCGATTTCTGCAATAAAAAATAGTACCAAAAATCACCATCAGGGGGGATTTTGGCGCTGCTAAAGTATATAACTGAATAATATTGAAGAATTAAATTCCAAAAAATGCAGCATGCATCAAATGTTTTACTTCAAATGTCTGTTGTTTGCAAATGAGGTTCAATAAAACCAACAAGAAATTTCAATTTGTTATATGAGAAGAATAATACCAAAAGTCCCCAGGAAGAAATTTCGGCGCGGAAACAAGTATTTCTTTCTTTAATAATATTCATGTAAGATGGTGCACCACCCACGTTGGGCTTTTGGTACTGCGTGTATGGCGGTAGCATTTCTTTGATAGCAGTTTTATTAGTCATGCATTTCCTAATGAATTCCTAATGAATTTCCTAATGAATGCATTTCTTTGATAGCAATTAGTCATGCAATTCCTACGGTATGGTCGCCCAATCTTTTACCTTGGGACGTTTGGCTATGGGGATATTCTTAACGGTGTTGTGTATCTACGACATTTTCCCGATATCTCAACTTTGAAAACTCAACTAACAGGTAGGAGAAATTAATCCCCCCCCCCCTCCCCGGCTGTGTGGAAAATATTGTGCATTGTATGCTGTACCTGGAAAATCTCGATGTTAGTCATATTGAACCTCATTTCTTGGTAAAAATCATATT
Organism: Uloborus diversus; assembly: GCF_026930045.1. NCBI lineage: Eukaryota > Metazoa > Arthropoda > Arachnida > Araneae > Uloboridae > Uloborus > Uloborus diversus. The sequence goes on along the minus strand of NC_072734.1, from coordinate 185,149,069 downwards.
TTGTGAATAAAATTGTTGCATATTTCGTCAGTTAGCATTTAATCCTTCAATATTCACAGTAATACACCTTTTCAACGACAAATTTTCCCCTGGTGGTGATTTTTGATACTATTTTTTTTTTAAATTTCAGAAATCGAAATACCATGGTCTACTCAGTAACCATACCGAACCATTGTTTCGGTCACTCATCTGGTCATTGCTAATTCTATGTTAGCTACCAGTTTATTTGGCACTCTTGGCTTCCTTAAGAGATTTTCCGCCTCCAGCTCAGTTAGTCCTATGCCGGGCTGATGAGTGCTAATAAGCACGAAACTGCAGTCCTCGGTTGGAATTGACTGAGCTGGCGCTGTATTTCATGGTCTACTGTCTACGTCTATGAAATTTGACAATGTTTCGTCAAATACTTCCCTCGCTAGAGGGTTCTGAACACCTCACGTTATTTTATAACCACCCTGTATTCATGGTAACAAAATCCTTAAGTTCCCATTCCAAATCAATACCTCTGGGGGGTGGCGGGTTAGGGGCTGTTCGGATCATGATCTGAATTAAAAAAAGCGGAATTGTGTCATCCAAACGGTTAAACCACGTTTAGTGGTAGGTAAGGGGGGGGGGGGGGGGCTTGACTAAAGTAATTTATTTCACCTGTAACCTTGCATTTAGTCTCTATTCATTCTTGTTAGATGAGCACAGGAAAAAAAGGAAAAAAAAAAAGAAAAAAAATACCTTTATACAAACCAAAAAACGCATGATACCGGATCAAAAAAATACTATCTGTAGCGGAATTCTTATTCAGTATACATTTGACACAGAAACTGACATTGTTATCCGAAGACGCGAAAACAAAGTATGCCAAGGGGTCATTAATCATCTGAAGGGAAAGATGATTGTCAGCTTTTCAAACGAACATGTCTCAGTGCAGGATACTCATTTTTTCCTTGTCTTCTCTTGATGTAGTCACTGGGGAAGGAATGAAAAATAACTCATAAGATTATATTCATACCGAGGTTCGGGAAAAGGAAGTTTTACTTACTTTTCGAGTTTTCTGAACGAAACAATTCAAAAGGCTTATAGTATGATTAAATATGTAAGTAATTTTTGAAATTTAGGATTGGCGAATTCTGTACTAATTCTTTTCTAGCTTAAAACGTAAAGTGATACACTTTTTGAAAGTGAAAAAAAAAAAAAAAAGAAATTAATTTGAATTTTGACATCTGGAATTCAAATTATGTTTTTCGCAATCACGAGTGTGTGTGTGTGTGTATGTAGGCGTGTGTGTTTGTGTCTGTGTGCAGGTATGAGTGTGTGGGTAGTTGTGCGTATGAGTGTGTAGGCATATGTGTTTGTGTCTGTGTGAAGGCATGAGTGTGTAGGTGTGTGTGTATGTGTAGGTGTCTGTATGCATGCGTGTGTGTGCATGTGTTTGTGTATGTGTGTAGGTGTATGTATGTGTTTGTGTATGTGTGTAGGTGTATGTATGTGTTTGTGTATGTGTGTAGGTGTATGTATGTGTTTGTGTATGTGTGTAGGTGTATGTATGTGTGTATGTGTTTGTTTGTACGTGCGTGTATGTATGTAAGTGTAGGATATTGACGCAACCTGGAGATGGCTTTCGCTAGAGGAGCAGCATCGTGAGGAGCCGGTCGACGGTGATGCTGCAGAGGGTGTTGGCGGGAAAATAAAATGATAGCACATCAAAACAGTCAAATAAAAGCAATAAGCAATCGTGATTGCTCAAAAAAAAAAAAAAAAAAAGACAACAAACCTTACAAAAGCTCTTATTAGGTAAGCTAAATTTTTATAATTTCAGTAAGTTACCGCCCTATAGCCAGGGCTAAGGCAGAAGTACGTGAAATACACCGGCAGCTCAGTCAATTCCAGCCGAGGGGGACTGCAGTTTCGTGCTTTAAATTTTTATAATTTATTGAACATATTATTCTGATAAAAGTAAGGAAATAAAAGCAGATAATTATTATTGAAAAAGGAAATTTTTTCAATCCAATTCATTATTACCTCCATAATCGTTCTTTTTTTCACTATAGCTGGAAAAGCGACTAACAAATTTGAGCTTTAAGCCTTTTAAAATATTAGGTTTCACTAACTTAAAAATACTTAGAACTCTTTTTCTATTTGATTTAGGTACTACTAACGTCTACTTGGGTATATTTACGGGCTCTCCAGTGGTACCACATTCGGAATGAAACAATCATTCCTTCGCGCTGAAGGAGTTATTTCAGGCCATTGTGAAATTTAAAATTAAAGTAAAAGGTAACAAAACTAAATGTTTGAGAAAGCGCTTCGAGGTGCACATCCCCATGCTTTTACCTAATTTTGAGCTAAAGTTCATGAAGATTGGCTGAACAGTCTTGACGCCTAGATGAGTCACAGTCATTCAGATATGCGTTCCAACGTACTGTTTCAATATTAGTTGATAAAATTAGTCGTTGGGGCCGTGGTAGCCTGATCGGTAGGGCATTGGACTCGGGGCCGGAGGGGCTCGGGTTCGATCCCCGCTGGTCGAAGACCCACCGTCGTCATTAAAGGGGACTGGGCGACGTTAAATATGCTCGTGGTCTCAATGTCCTCCAAGTGAAACGATACCTCTGGGGGTGCTAGTTCCAGGTAGCTATTAGCTCTTGGACTAGTTCTAAATTCTCATTAACTGTTCGATCCGGTGATGGTGCTGCCATCTATCGGTATATAAAATAATGGAGGCAAGGCACTTAGTATGCAGTCCTCGACATAAAATACAGTTGTAGTCAGTTGTGACTCTTGAATAGAATAGAATAGAAAATTAGTCGTTGGTAGAAGTTAATGGGAATACAATCGAACTCGTTTATAACGAGCGCGAAGGGACCGCGATATTTGTTGGTTTTACCGAAAAAACCGTGTGCCGTAAAAGACGAGTTTGTGAAAAAAATCACAAAATTTCATCCACACTTGCTTATTTAGTATTATGATTATTCATCATCATCATCATCATCATCATCATTATTATTATTATTATTGTTATTATTATTATTATTAACAATAATAACAGTAATAATAATGATGATGAATAATCATAATTCTAAATAAGCAAGTGCGAATGAAATTTTGGGATTTTTTTCACAAACTCGTTTTTTACAATAATACTAATACTAATACTAATAATAATAATAACAAATTATCATTACTAATTATTATTATTATTATTATTATTATTATTATTATTATTATTATTATTATTATTGCTATTATTATTGTTATTATTATTATTATTATTATTATTATTATTATTATTATTATTATTATTATTATTATTATTATTATTATCATTATTATTATTATTATTGCTATTATTATTATTATTATTATTATCATTATTTGGTAGTATCTTTCTGGTGAACCTGAAAAAAAAAAGGACATTGCACCTCTGACTTTAAAAAAAGCATTAAGTTTTTCTGCACATCAAAAGCCATTGACTTCGTTTAAGGTAGTTCATATTGGTCTCAACAAATATTTAATTTTCAAATGTTTCTCTATTCCACAAATTGAAGAAAAGTACCGTAATCATTTTTTTCTCAGGATTTATGAGTCATCAGTAACTTTCGGTTGACTTCAGAGTGTCAAGGAAGTTTTTCTAATTAAAGAAGGATAAGCTGAACTAGAAGTCATATCAATAGAAATTTTTTGAATTACAAAGATATTGCTCTCTTTAAACGGGGTTCGCTCGTTAAGAGCTAGTTATGTTCTCACACCTTTAACATTGTACCAACCCAATCTTTCTGATTTCCTCGCTAAATCCGGGTTTTCATTAAAAGGGAGATAAAGGAATATTCGAGTTATAAGCTTCCAGTTATCAAGATCCGACTGTATTTATATAAGAGGGTGAAACTTTCATTGTGGCCACAATTTATTTACATCTAATACAAAAGTGCTATATGCCACCAAGTTTTAATCCTTCAATCGAGACCCACGCTTCAATACAGTCACCAGTTTAACCCTTTTCCATCGATACAGGAAGTCGTAGAACATCTGTTGCAGCTTCTGTTCTGTTGGCAGTTCGAATGGAACGGTCTACTGCAGCAAGAATTTCTAGAATCATTTTGTGCCATGAAGTGATTTCTTCCTCTTAAGAATTACGTCAAAGTCACAAAGTTTTAGTCCCTCACTGAATTTTCAAGACGGAAATCACAAAGTTTTAGTCTCTGACTGAATCCAAAAGACGGAAATTACAAAATTTTAGTTTCTGACTTAATACCCAAGATGAAAAATCACAAAGTTAAAATCTTTGACTTAATTTTCAAGACAAAATCAGAAAGTTTTAGTCTCTGACTTAATTCCCAAGACGAAAAATTGCAAAGTTAATATCTTTGACTTAATTTCCAAGACGAAAATCACAAAGTTCAAGTCTTTGACTTAATTCCCAAAAATGAAGGAACCACAAAGTGGTATTCGCTCTAGAACTGTTCCTGAAATTCTTGCGGCAGTAGATCGCTCCATTCAAACTATCGACAGAACAGAGGCTGCTGGAAAAAGGTAGTACGTAGAGATGGTAACTATTTAGGTGTATTGATAGAATCATCCCATTATATAGGCATCTTATATTATATGGGCCCATTATATAGGCCAATAAAATATATAGGCATCAGTTCAGTGGCCGCCGCTTATAGGAATCAAGTTTGTTCTAAGCAGTTTTGGTTTCATAAAGCGGCTGATTCAATAAAGCGGCTAGTTGGATAAACCTGGATTTTGTTCTGTTTTTGACGATTTGATTCATTAAAGTGGTTGATTCAATGAACCACTGATTCAATTAACCGGCGTCACTGTATTCAAGTTCCAACCCTCGCAGTTTTATGATTGAACTTGACATCATATTAAGTGATTTCTATAAATATTTTGAGTGAATTCATAATGTTTATTAAGGAAATTTGACTAAACAAAAGGCATCATTAAAATGTCGACGACGTTTTCAGTAGATCCATCACTTGAACACTAATGTGAGGCAGTTTTGCATTATTTTCTTTACTAATAATAAAGCTGAAAGACTGGATCTCTAGATGTCTGTTACGTGCATAGCGCCTAGACCGTTCGGCCGATTTCCATGAAACTTGGCACAAAATTCGTTCGTAGCATAGAGGTGAGCACCTCGAAGCGATTTTTTGAAAATTTGATTTTGTTCTTTTCTTATTCCAATTTTTTAGGAACATTTTACCGAGCAAATTATCATAACGTAAACGATCAAATTACTATAACGTTGACTAGCAAATTACTATAATGTGGACGAACAAACTACCATTTTATCGAGCTAATTATCACAACGTGGATGATAAATTACCATAACATGGGCGAGCAAATAAACATAGCAAATTGGCTAGAAATTCCATATCCATCCATTATTTGTAAATATACAGGCGAACCAAATGACCTTTTAAATTTCTACTACGGGCAAAGCCGTGTGGATACCGCTAGTATTTAATAAATTCTGGTTGAACTGAAGCTCACATGAAAAACGAACAGCAAAATAAACTGTGACGTTTTCAACCCAGCCCTCATATATATAACAACAGTAATATTTACAAAGAGCAGTAAAATATGTTCAGATCTACCTATAAATCTTCGTTTTTATTTCAGGATAACAATAAAGAACAGGTTTCCCATATAAATAAAAATACAAATTTTCCGCAGAAGCTGAAATAATTTTATGACATTCAGTCGCTTTAAAATGATAAAAAATTGGTTTGTTCAGCACGGAACATAAAATTACATCGAAATTGTGTTTCCTTAAATTGTGATTCCAGTGAAAAATCTTGGATCGAACATTAATCTTTTTGGCTTCGGCACATTTTTCTTTGTTGATGTCAAAAAGTATGGTGGCTTTTGCGTTTTGCGGATTTTTAAACGTTTTATAATTTTGTCCATGATGATAAATTATAGTGGCAACTGTTCCATAAATAAGAAAAAATGAATGATTTTAAAGTTTTCTTCTGAAGAGGAATTTAGGAGAAATGGCGTTCAATCTCTGACGTAAAAAAGTGTCATAAATAAAGAGAATTAATAGCTTCTTTACTAATAATAAAGCTGAATGTCTCTCTGTCCGGAGGATGTCTGAATGTCTGGATGTCTGTAGGATATCTGTAGGATGTCTGTGACGCGCATAGCGCCTAAACCGTTCGGCCGATTTTCATGAAATTTGGCACGAAGTTAGTATGTAGCATGTCGGTGTGCACCTCGAAGCGATTTTTCGAAAATTCGATGTGGTTCTTTTTCTATTCCAAATTTAAGAACAAAACTATCATAAGATGGTTAAATTACGAAATTACCATAACGTGTAACCGTAACATGGGCACAAGCCAATTGGCGAGATACGAAATTATCATAACGTGTAACCGTAACATGAGTACAAGCCAATTGACGAGAAAATTCACAATACATTATTTGTAAATAAAGGCGAACCAAAAGACTTTTTAATTTTTCTGTTACGGGCGAAGTCGTGCGGGTACCACTAGTTTTTAATAAATGTTTTGGATTCGTGAAACAATTCAAATAAATTTCATTTTAGCAATTTGATGCATACTGAAGTAATTTATAAAAATTAGCGATTCATTTATCTCAATATCATTTGAAGCAATGAGAAGCAAAGGGATGCACAAGTGGCGAAATTAAAAATTTGGAGATAACCAGTACAAATGGTAGGTGAACCTCTCCTCTGTCTTGGGGCAAGAGATAGTACTAGTAATCCTGGTAAGTGCTGTTATACAGCATTATTTAGAAAACTTTTCAATGAAAACCTACCTAGGATGTTATCTTTAAACCCGTTTTACTCAAAACTTCAAAATGTCCACTTGCATCCCTTTGCTTCTCACTGCCTTATTTGTAAGTATTTCGTTTTCCTCGTTTTGAAGAGTAACTGTCTATGAGGTGTAATAAAATATTGGATTTCAAATCATTTCTTTGAAATATACGAAGAGCTGAACATTAAGAACTGAAAGAAATACATAGGAAAACACTATTAAAAGTAATTAAAAGCTTCTGAAAAATTAAAATTGCAAAAAGAAGAAAATTATTGGCAGTTCGACTCGGTTAATACAAAATGTCAAAAATTTACGACTTTGTCCGTATTAGCTGTTATTCGTAGTAACCGTGAATAAGTGGCACTGTTTGTTCTGAGATACAGCTTTATGAGGTATATTTTTCGATGATACAATCGAGTGTTCAAATCAGAAAATGAAATATGGAAGTGAAATGACCTCTCAAAAACCTTTAGAACTTTTCTGTTCAAATTTGATTAATTTCTCAAAAATGATCAAAGGAGGTGTTGTTAAACGCAAACATATTGCCAGAATGAGACACATATTTCCTTTATACAAGGGCAAATCAAAAAGTCTTTGCGCTTATTTTTTTTAAGCCAAAATATGGCTGGGAATACAAAACGATCTAGATTCTAGATACATCTAGATTCCCAGCAGTGACAGTTCCTTTAACCGTACCAGCCGTATCTGCTTTTTGCTCGGAAGAGCGGAGCTGATATCAGTCAGATGACGGTCGTTCTTTAGACGTCCACAGCTTATGAGCAGCGAAATGTTATTCGTTTTGTATGGAGCAAGGGACAAACGCAAATAGCAATTCTCAGGGAAATGCTCCACACGGACGGGAAAAAGTGTCTCTCTTGGAGACTCACTTGGAGAGACACAAGGTTCGTTTGTCTCTTTTGCTCCATAGAAAACGAATAACACTTCGCTGCTCATAATCTGTGGACGTCTGAAGACGGACCGTCATCTTAAATGACTGATAGCAGCTCCGCTCTTCCGAGCAAAAAGCAGATACGGCTGGTACGGTTAAAGGAACTGTCACTGTTGGGAATGTACATTTTCGTTTTGTATTTCCAACCATATTTTGGCTCTAAAAATAAGAGCAGACTTTTTGATTTGCCCTCATATCACAAGGCTACTTTCGTTCTTAAACGTTTATTGAAGTAATTCTGAAGTGAAAAATTTAAAGACTTATATTTGTTTTCAGATACAATTTTATGAGCTATTAAACCCTTTTTTATTATCTCATTTATTATTATATCATTCTTCAAATTTTCCTCAGAAAATACGATAAAAACGAATAAAAATATCCTTGAACGTAATGATTCAAAATTTTCAAATACGTAGAAATGTAGGAATTTCTGATGAACAGTTAAGTGACACAGCTAAAATATGAAATTTTTTTTAAAAGGTACAATTTTCGAAAAGAAAAGTGAATGTTGCAATTTGTTCAAGGAACTTTAAACGTCGATTTTTAGATTTTACACATTCGAACACAAAAAACCATTTAGTATCATAAAATATAACATAAATTTTTTGAAAAAAAAAAATTCTACTTAAAAAGTGAAATTTTGGTCGTGTTGCGGATGTGACATGCACGATCACGCCAGTAACAAGTACAAATCATTATTTTTTAAATACAAACTTTTTTTTTCGTAAAGCTGATATTAAAGTATCAACTCATGGTTTCTAATATTCAATCATATCAGAGTTAAACTGACCTTACAAATATCCCTCTTATAAAACGGCTAATCCATAACCTGCTGCATCGAAACTGTGATAAACGAGACTCTTTTATTATTTTAATAGCGGTACCCGCACGGCTTTGCCCGTAGTAAAAAATTAAAAGGTCATCAAGTTGCAAAGATTTTGAAGAAATTTGGTTTCGCTACAGCTTTTTCTCCAGTTAATAAGATAAAATTTACAAACTTAAAGGACCCCATTGATTGCCATAGCAACTGGGGCATTTATAGCATCTCCTGCAAGTGTGGACTTGGCTACGTTGGACAGACTAAACGTGCTCTCAAGCACCGTCTGAAAGAGCACGAAAACTATGTTAAGCATAAAGAACTTGCTCGTTCTTCCATCGCTAAGCATTGCTGGACTTCTGGTCACTGTTTTGATTTTTCATCTGCAAAGATTATTTGTAAATGTTCTTCGGTTTATGACCTCGGTTTCTGGGAAGCTTACCATATTTGGAAAAATTCTCATTCTCTTGTCAATGATTTTTCCAGCACTCCATTTTTTCATGATATTTGGAAGCAATTTCTATAATTGCCTTTCCTGTTTCTTTGGTGTCTCGCACCCTTTTTGTCTCCTGGCTTCTGATTGGTTGTCTCTTGCCTTGCTTTGAGCCCGGAGCGTACACGCTGTTCGCTGATTGGTTGTTTGTTGTCATGTTCCTGTATTCTTATTGGTTGGCTCTCTTTGGTATAAATACCGGTGTCCACCTGGTTTTTTGTCATTTCTCCTGCAACTTCTGGTTGTGTTGGTGAGCTTTTTGCACTGATGAAGAGGCTTCATTGTAGCCTTGAAATAGCTATATGCTGCATTTTCTCGAATATTTGTGCTTTATTTACGTTGTTTTTTCACCTTAATCATATTGTAGCACAAAGCTTATATGATAATTTTTCATTTAAAAGGTCATTTGGTTCGCTTGTATATTTACAAATAATGGATGATGAATTTCTCGCCAATCTGCTATGCTCATTTGCTCGCATATGTTACGGTTCCACGTTATGATAACTTGGTAATTTACTCGTCCATCTTATGATAATTTTGCTCGGGAAAATGTCCTTAAAGTTGGAACAGAAAAAAAAAAACAAAATCGAATTTTCGAAAAATCGCTTGAAGTGCTCAACCCTATGCTACGAACTAATTCTGTGTCAAATTTCATGTAAATCGGCCGAACGGTCTTGGCTCTATGCGTGTAACAGACATACAGAGATCCAGAGACACAGATATCCAGACATCTAGAGACACAGATTTTCAGCTTTATTATTAGTAAAGATTCTAATTATTATTTTATTTATTTTTATGTAAATACATAACATAAATCAGGGGAATAGGTATCGTGTAGCATGTTGTTGTATTGTATCGAAACCGTGGTATAAGAAAATTAGAAATAATGTAAAACAAGGCAATGAGTACCGTGTTGTATCGAATGAAAGCAGAGATTTTCTGCAGTAATAAGGATAGTCTGAGCAACAACAACGAAAAATATTTACATAAAATAAAACTAAATGCAGTGGCGTCACTACGAGGAGGAGGGGGACAGTCCCAGATGTCACCCGTTTTGGGGGGTGACACCCGAAGTGGAATTGCGTTTTTGAAAATTATGAAGCTAAAATGTATTTTTAAGACGACAAATTTGAAAATTTTCCGAGGGGGGGGGGTATACCCTGAGCACCTCATTTTTATTTGTTTTTTGTACATTAGACCACTTAAATTTTCGTTTGTTTCTAAAAATTGCATGAATTTCAGGTTTTTATGTTCACATATTTTTTTTAACTTCCTTTTACAAAAAAGGAAGTATTGTTTTCGCGAAAATAATTTTCACTCAAAAATCCGCCTTAATTTCCATTTTACTCACCCCCGAATGAATATGGATTTTTTTTTCAACCCGACCACACGTGGATACATTAAATTGTCCAATATTGGTAAAATTTATCTGTATAAAACGTTTTCTTTGCTTCGGTTCGTAACAAACTTCGAGTGAAAATATTTAAAGTGTTTCTTTGCTCACTTCGAAGCACTATTATCTTTAAATTGGAGTAAAAGGAAGTCATGTGATGCACATATCAGCTCGTTTTCTTTTGCGTTTGCAGGGGGGGGGGGGCATGCTAGGTACGTTATAGATTTTTTCTCTTGTTGCATTTTTTTTATTTATCGTTTGCCAAATTTGGCTTAGTACTGTTTTCCTTGTGTCTTTTTTTTTACAGTGATTTGAAACAAAAATAAAATTTTTTTTGCCTTATATCAAAAGCGTGTAATATTAAAAATTCAATTTCCTTACCCTGTAATATCGATTCCGTGTTTTAATACAGTCGGATCCCGACTTACGCGAGAGATGCGTTCCAAGACTCCTCGCGTAAGTCGAAATTTCGCGTTGTGGAAAAGTGTTGCGTATATGACTTTTTATTAACATACCCAATCATTTTAGACATTCAAGATCTTTTAAACTGTTTTTGACCATTTGTTCACTATATATTACCGTTTCCTACATAAATAGCTGAATTTTTACCATATTTTTAAAAAAGTTGCATTATTCAATATAAAATAATGTTACGTTGCACAAAATCAATGATCAATAGGAGAGAGATATATAAGAATAAAACAGTACGGTACGTACAGTATGTAGTAATAATAAAGCACTGCACTGTAATAGTATTGTACAGTAGATACAGTAAGTTACATTTATAACTTAAAAATTGAAGATGATTTATCCTGCGCAGTCTGATCGTCATTCTAATATATTTTTAAATACAGTAGCTTCGCATTTACTTTTACAACATTTACATTTATGGTCCTGGGTCTCCCTGGACTTATACGGATTGCCTTCTCTTGACTTTTAATTATACGCATGAAAGATTCGCCATACCTAATTGTTGTGCTACCTTCGACCCAATTTCTAGTTGTTCAAACTTATTAAGAACCCTAACCTTTTCTTAAATTGTTGCAAACATTCGCTTTTTGTTTCCATCTTCAAACTTTAGATGAAACAGCGTGCATGGGTGCCACAATATTCCATCACCTTTCATATTTAGAATAAATGAATGAAAAATGAGGAGTGGTGATACATACACACTATTAATGCTATGTTTATAGTGCGGTATGTGGGAACTTACTTAGTCATTGATGCTGAAAGGATGAAAATACATTTACGAATTAATGTTTAGTTGTCAATAACAAAGCCGAAACTTAGCATCACGATTCCTTTCCAAATAGTTTCGTGTTGAGAGCGAGAAATTCGCTTTAGCTCTAAAATTCGTTGCTCCTGAAAAACTCGCGTTATAGCCATTTCGCGTAAGTCGGATCGCGTTGTAGCGGGAGTCGACTGTAATCGCAAATTTTGTCCCATGAAAAAAACGAAATCATGTTGTACAAGTCTTGTGTTATACAAAAGACGCTCTATTGCAAACTATTGCAAAGTGGCCTAGTTCAAATAATTTAAAAAGATAATACGCATAACAATAAAATACATTTTAAACGATATGAGACTGTAAAATTTTGCGTTTTTTACCTATCGAAATAAAAAAAATAACCATGCATTAAATAGGAAAGTTAGTCAAAAAGTAGTAAATTCTATTCCCAGATGCGGGCAAATTGAGATTGGCTAGGAGCAAAAGGAATTCAATTTCCGGGTTTCAGCGGCAGTAGTTCGCCTTGTCCGAAAAGCGTCCGTTTTGCTTCTCCGAACAAATAAAGCAACGACAAATTTTACTTAAAATTGTTTTTGTATATTTTATTTTCTGACTCTGAGATACGTCAGGCAATGGAATGTTTTCTGAAAAAATATTGGCTTTCGAAAACAATTTTAGAAGTGAACAGCTAACTTCGAAGCCAGTTGGGGCATAATTTATGGGAATTATTTTTTGAAAGTTTTGTATAGTTTAAATGAGTTTTTAAATTTCCAAGATAGTTATACAAATTCTAGCCTTTTTTTTTTAAAACTATCTTTCACGTTGGTGATGGCATCATTGAAAAAATATATTTTATTGAATTAGTTAAGCTAGAACGTCTTGAAAATTATGTAATGCAACGGAAGCAAAGGTAATACAGGGTCATGAATAATAAAAATAAGTTGTTAAGTCAACACTATTTGACTAACTGTTTAACTATACTATACGTCTAAATAGGAAAACATTTATACAGGAGTCGTGGGTTAAACGTTCTCTTTAATTTTTGTGTCCTTTCATCTTGTGTATGTGTGGGGGGGGGGGAGGGGGAGTTTCCTTATCACCCCGAAGATCAAGTCTGTAGTTATGTAATTTGGTTTGCAAACTTTTACGCCACAACGTTGTTATTTCAATTTTTTTTTTGCTTATACTTTTGTTTCGGAAAAATTATTTGAAATATTCAAAGAGTTTAGTCTTTTGTCTTTTCGCAGAAACCTTTTTTTACGTTTCTAATTTTGTTTTCTAACTTTTTTTTTAAATCAGCAGTAATGTGGCTAATTAAGGTTCTTCGCGATAAAAACCTGTAAAATCAGCCAATGCAAATGCGGATAAAAAATAAATAAATAAATAAATAAATAAATAAATAAAAAATTAATTTGAATATTTGACCTCTTGAATTCAAATTATGTTTTTCGCAATCACGAGTGTGTGTGTGTGTGTGTGTATGTAGGCATGTGTGTTTATGTGTGTGTGGGGGTATGTGTGTTTGTGTGTAGGGGTATGTGTATGTGTGTTTGTGTCTGTGTGCAGGTATGAGTGTAAGGGTAGTTGTGTGTATGAGTGTTTGTGTGTGGTGGGAAATGTGTATGTGTGTGTAGGCATATGTGTTTGTGTTTGTGTGCAGGCATGAGTGTGATGAGTGTGTGGGTAGCTGTGTGTAGGTGTCTGTATGTATGCGTGTGTGTGTATGTGTTAGAGTGTGTGTATGTGTTTGTGTATGTGTGTGTAGGTGTATGTATTTGTATGTGCGCGCGTGTGTGTGTGTGTGTGTGAAGTTGCGTATGTATGCGCGTGTGTGTAGCATATGGATGCAACCTGGAGATGGCTTTCGCTATAGGAGCAGTATCGAGAGGAGCCGATCGACGGTGATGGTGCGGAGGGTGGCGGTGGGAAAATAAAATCATAGGGCATCAAAACAGTCAAATGAAAGCAATAAGCAATCGTGATTGCTCAAAAAAAAAAAAAAAAAAAAAAAAAAAAAAAAAAAAAAAAAAAAAAAAAATTAAAAGCAAGAAATAATTAATCAATTTTTTAATCAAAAGTTTTTGCAATACAGAGCCATTCAGAGCAACTTTGAGCTATGTTAGTTATCTTTGATCCACTTAATTTTTCCCCGAATATTTTACTAAAGAAATATATATATAAATACCTTGTGCTTCTCTGCTTTTTAGCATTTTAACACTACTTTCGTTAAAACATTTTATTTTACATCCCAATTTCTAACTTTGCTCAAAGTTAACTGAACGGCATCGGCAGGATAGCGTAAAACCATGCAAACAAATCATTTTAAAGACATTTAATAACTGATTTCTTTGTTTCGAATAACTATACATTATTTAAGAAGCGTTTCTTTCGTTTCGCAAAAACAAACAAACAATCAAATAAAAAAAAAAGAAACATTAACAACTCCAAATACATTAAAACGATCAAAATATGACCCTGAATGCCCCCCTGCCGACATTGATTTCGCTTTATCAAACGATTTGCATTTATATGCATCTATATGTATTGTATTTTAGTGAAACAAAGCCTCATGACTTGACGGATTATAGTGACATTCCGCTTAAAATTAAATTATGTCCTGAGACACTTCATTAGCGAGTCCAATTCAAAAACTGGAATTTGTTTCGTTTTACTCACTATTATCAGCACAATTACAAATATAAAAGTATCTGAACGAAGAAATTTCAAGTCTTTTCTGTTTTTACAGACATTGAAGCCCTTCAATACCTGTTAAAGATGATATTTCTTCTTGAAATTCCTAGAGCAAATTAGAACACGCCGAATAGTTCTTTATAGCAGTTCTTAACTGCTAAAAAAATAGGCTCTCCCGACAACTGGATGAAGCGACATTTCAGATGTAACGTCACTTGTTACAAGACTTAAAACTTGCGAGTGACTTATAGGGTAAAAATGGAAGAGACGCCATACTTTTTTCAGAAATTAGATAAAAAATTCAGAATGCAATATAAATCAACCCTGCATGTTTAATTTTAAAGTTACACTTTTATTAAGTATTAAAATTACCATTAAAGAGCTTTAGGCTTGAATAAAAAAGAAATAAAAAATAAAAATTTTAAGCTGACAGCAGGTCATCTCACTCATAACGTGTGGGTAAGATGCCATCTATGTTATCATCCCTTGTTTTTGAACTTTTTCCGGATTATTTCTCTACTACAATTATTACAATGCGGAGCGTACCTTGTGCATGACTCATGCAGCCATTTCTGGCAAAAGGAACATTTAATCCGTTTTTTTCTGTTGAATAATAATTTTCTCAACATTCCGCGCACACAAGCAACATGTTTTCGCTTCACTGTCGAGCTAAAGCCCTGGATCCGTCTCTGGATCCGTCTCGAGAGAGATCGAGGGCTTTATGTCGAGCTAGGTAGT
Source organism: Uloborus diversus (assembly GCF_026930045.1). Taxonomy (NCBI): domain Eukaryota; kingdom Metazoa; phylum Arthropoda; class Arachnida; order Araneae; family Uloboridae; genus Uloborus; species Uloborus diversus. The sequence continues at coordinate 185,133,987 of NC_072734.1, read as the reverse complement.
TTTGGGATTGCATAAGACTTCTCAAGAATCTTTGTAGGGGTTTCTTTACTAGTGGATGTTTATCTGGAAGTTGATGGTTCTTGTGGAGGCACAGTTGGAGTGTCAGCACTTTCAAGAGGGGTGTAACTACTTCAATTAAATTATCAATATTGAAGAAATGATCTGGAATAGCATTAGGATTGAGTGGGAATATTCCAGAAGCTGTAAAACCCGATGTAGCATTTCCCACGGCATTTCATCAAGTTTTTGAGCTTCATTGTTTGATATTTCTCTTTTTTTTACTTTTTCAATAGCCAGAATTAAGATCTCTACACTCCACTGCTCTCTGATTAACGCATGTGCTTCCTCGCGCAATTTCTCGGCATTCGAAAAAAAAAAGCCCTCCCTTTCATTTACTCTTTTGAAAAGTTTAGCATCTCTCCTCAATATCTGGAAGAGATGCCAGGTATAAAGTACGTAAGTATTAACATATATTGCAAAATGTAGTTGAATTAAGTTAATAACAAGCTAAATCAAATATTAACACCCCCCCCCCCAGTTCTTACTTCACGGTGTCTTTGTTTTACATTTAACACTTATTGGAACCAAAGCGACTCAACATTTTCGTCGAAAAATAATCGCACTAAAATGATCTTTTCGTCATACACACGTCACACTCAAACGCAGTCGAACAAGAACTGACACGTTAAGAAGGAAGCGTCTATGAGTAAATAAAAACTGAGAAATATAGCCATCTGTTTCTTAATCACTAAATATCCGAAGGTATGGCGTCTTACCTCATATGGCGTTTCTCCCACTTTGGAAATAGAAAATCGCCCGTCAAGGTATAACGGGTGAAAATCGTCTCTAAATTTGAACAAAGAAATTATCTGTTTGATGATGTTTTTATAGTTGAAGTTTTAACCCCAACTCCGGTGGATTAACCCTGAACTCCAGTAGTTAGCGTTCATTGTTGACCATTTTTTCATTTCTTCATTCCATTAAAATGATTGCTTCACCAGTAAAACAGTTAAGTAATCGGATCCAGTTCAGCCTTGTCAAAATAAAGCATTTCCCTGTATGTCAATTATCAAATTATCATGCCGTGGTGCGAGTTTCATTGTTGATGACGTCAGCGTTACTCGATCCTTCCCTATTATACATTGTTCGACATTGAAAATGCAACACCAAGAAGGAGTGTTCAGAAATTTATGCAAATTTTAGAGTAGACGTACATCACTGAGTTATATAAATGATGTGAAATGCGCAGCTCCCCGACGCACGTGAAGTAAGATATAAGGGAAGGAACTTGCAGAATGGGCAATATTCGTGCCGTTATTTCTGACTGGAGAATTATCGAAGAGTTTTTTTTTGTCTTGGAGGATACGTGTAACACGAGAGAATGCCAGGCCGCCGTCAACGAAGGCATTTCCAGCAGATACACGATTTTACGAGGGGTATGGTGATCGGACTGAGAAGGGGAGGTTGGTCCGTACGTCAAATCGCAGCTGATACCCACATGGATGCGAGCACGGTGCATCGGCTGTGCCGAAGATGGTTGGAAAAACGAAATGTGGGAAGGTTGAGGGGTGCAGGGGCAGCCAGAGTGACGTCAGAACGCGCGGATCGACGCATCCACTGACAAGCTGTAGTAGACCCACAAGTCACTTGTTCCTCGATTCTGCGGCAGGTGCAAGATACCCTAAATGTTCCCGTGTCAATTAGAACCATTTCCCGTCGTTTAGTCGTACGTGGTCTGCAATCACGGCGTCCGCTAATAAGACTGCCATTGACCCCACAACATAGACAGCAACGTTTAGTATGGTGCCGGACTAGAGCGACGTGGATGACAGAAAGGCGAAATGTCGTGTTCTCAGATGAATCCCGCTTCTGCTTATCCAGTGATAATCGCCGCATACGTGTTTGGCGCCGACGTGGAGACAGATCTAATCCAGCAGTAACTGTGGAACGTCCCAACGCACGACAACGTGGCATAATGGTTTGGGGCGCAATTGCGTACAATTCCATATCACCTCTAGTTCGTATTCAGGGCATTATGACGGCCCAACGATACTTGGATAACGTGCTGCGGCCCGTGGCAATCTCTTACCTTCAAGGGCTACCTAATGCAATTTTTCAGTAGGATACCGCCCGACCACACAGTGCTCACATCTGCCAACATGCTCTCCAAGGCACACAGATGCTTCCCTGGCCACCATACTCACCTGACCTGTCACCAATCGAACGTGTGGAATGTGATTGGACGCCGTTTGCAGACTCTGTCCTTGCCTCGTTCAGAAGACGAATTGTGGCAAATGGTTGAAAGGGAATGGAGAGCCATCCCTCTGGACATCATCCGCACCCTTATTGACTCTATGCCTAGACGTGTTTCTTCGTGTATCGCTGTCCCCGGTGGTCCCTACATCCAACCGAGCCGACGCCGTTCTCGCTCTGTATTCTGCCTATCATTTTGAAATTAAGGTCATTTATTATTCGTTGCTGTTTCTGTCTTTTTTCCAAATTTCATCACTTTCTGACCACTTCTTCTTGGTGCTGCATTTTCAATGTCGAGCAGTGTATATATGAGGATTTGTTCACAGTTTTGAAGTCACGCTTCAGTTACCAAGACGTTCAACCATGGGTGGCATGTACTTAAATTCTCAATTTACCTATTGAAAATCCTAATTTTTACCGAATGATAAAACACGAGCATGCACTCATTACCGCAGTTTGACCACCGATTAGATGGAAAGGCAACCGGTTTACAGGTGGAATAGACGCATCTATTAGTTTTTAGGGATGTCGGCGTTTGCAGGTGTATGTTAGTCTAAATTAAGCAGAGTCACATTCAAATAAGTTGAACACGTGCATCAAATTTTTACTTTTCCCTCCCATTCAGAAAGACTCGTCTTAACTGGACGTTTGCCAATTCCATTTAATCCGTGGTCTAACTGTACATTTAATGAGAAGATACATTAAGGGAAAGAAAAAAAAGGTTGCACTATTTTAATAATGTCTCAAATCCACAGAATCTTCAGATAATATTTGCCTAATAAGGTAATATTTTGGGAGGTCACAGTGACCTCCTCGTGACTTCCCATCCCGTGGCGCTTTTGCACTAAATCTGTTTGTATAGAATCCTTTTTTCCTCAGAAAACGGAAATTCTTTATTCTTTCTGTAAAAAAATGAAGATCGCAGGACATTTTTGCTTCAGGAGTACTTAATATTATTATTATTTTTATTTACTAGTGGTACCCGCACGGCTTTGCCCTTAATAGAAAAATTGAAAGATCTTTTGGTTCGCCTGTATTTACAAATAATGTATGGTGAATTTTCTCGCCAATTGGCTTGTATTCATGTTACGGTTCCACGTTATGATAATTTCGTGTCTCGCCAATTGGCTTGTGCCCATGTTACGGTTCCACGTTATGATAATTTCGTAATTTACTCGTCCATCTTATGATAATTTTGTTCTCTTAAAATTGAATAGAAAAAGAACCACATCGAATTTTCGAAAAATCGCTTCGAGGTGCACACCCCATGCTACAAACTAACTTTGTGCCAAATTTCATGAAAATCGGCCGAACGGTCTAGGCGCTATGCGCGTCACAGAGATCCTGACAGAGAGAGAGACTTTCAGCTTTATTATTAGTAAAGATAAAGAAGATATAAGGAATCAGAAGACATTTCGCTCTTTTCTTTTCGTTTTTTGGAAATTTTAAATCGAAAAGTAAAAAAATATCAGAACAATCAATCAGGATAACTTTCATTAGCTTCTACACAAATTTAAAAGTGTTATTACATTTATTGGCATGAAATTGAAGAAAAAATTCTAAAGTATTACATAGTATTAGACCATTCTGATGCATATGTTTATATGGATAGCTGCGCTTCTACTTCAACTGAAGCACCGATTTCCGATATCGTTTCTGAAGCACGGGAACGGGATAAAACCATTATTTGGACTTCAGGAAGTGAAACTGAAACTAACGGACGGGAACTTATAACTGAAGTCTGAGGCGTTGCATTACACCAATGTTATTGAAAAATGTCTTTCTTCGACTGAAGAAAGTAGATAAGTAAGATTGGGTGAGATTTTCTTTTCTTTCTTTTTTAATATATAAGTTACAAAAAAATATAATGGCAATGGGGTCGTTTCCAAGCTTTCAAAAGTTTTTTTTTTTTTTTTTCTGAAAGATTATGCTTGAAAACATAAGAACTGACCATTTTTTAAATAATTTGTTTAAGTTTCATATTTTAAAAAAATTACTTAAATCGGTGCGCTTTCATTGTTTACGCTTCTACCGATGACATCACAAATGATGAAATGCTATTCAGTGTTGCCACTCACAGAGCAAAATATTTAATTCGCATCTTTACTCACGTGTATTGGCAACGATAGGGTTGATAGCAAGCGCAGAACGCAATTTTAATTCGCTTCTTGATTATCATAACGTGGAAATGCAATAGAAGGATGCGCAAAAGTGAATTATTTGTGACGTCACCAAGACCACCCCTTGTTTGAAAAATCGGACATTTTAAAAAAATAATTAAAAAATAACTGTTGGGGAAAACGAAAGTATTTTCTGGATCCACGTTATTTTTTTCTGCTTATTCTATCAATTTCAGCGACGAAAAGTATTACTTTTGACGGAAGGAAACAACCCCATTCAGCGAAAAAGCAAACTTGATTGGAAGTTATTTTAGTGTGAAATGAAAAGTTAATAAATTTTGTGGTTCTCTTAACCCTAATTAAAAACCTAATTCAATATAATTAACAGTCTTATAACTAAGTTATTTGTTAAATTAGCCAATATTATTGCTTAATTCTATTTCAGGTTTGAATTCTGTTTAAGACATTTTTTTCACTTCTGAAGACATTTCATCGCAAGTCCCCAGGGTGACGTGATAACGAGGTTCAATCTCTTATATAATAAAAAACTGAGCGTATCTATGTATGTCCAAGCTTTTTCTCCCGAACGACAGTGAACTGACCATTGAACCAGGTATCGATGGATTCGTAATCATCCCGTCTTCATGTTTGGCTATTTAACATAATCCTCCGATAATAATTAGCGGAGATATCAATTAAAAGCCATTAATTATGATGCTTGGATTTCGACATAAAATCCCTAATTTTTGAAGACTTTCCTTCATTCAAATTATTATTCAGTGCTTCAACTCAACTTTCCGTAACAATGCTTTTATTAAAATTTGTAGCGTGAAGAAAATCATTGAAAAGAAACATCTATTGCCATTTTTTTCTCGAACATGAAGAAATAAAATTTTGCTTTTGTTTTAAGGCTTTTCCTGTAATCGGGGGATTTAAAATGTTTACTTTTTGGTTATTTTTCCGCAATTTGCCGCAAAATTTTATTGTTTTTCTTTTTTTGGTTCAAACCTGGTTGTTGAACACGCGTCACTTGACATAACTTTTATTTTCGAGGTAGACCGTGCAAAGCCGGGCAACGCAGCTAGTAGTATTACTAAAATAGGAGGAGCAATAATTGAACTAATCTTGGAAGGTTAATGTGAACGTGATATCATCTGTACTAAACAGCCATGAAGATTAACTGCTCGCATAACCAATTACTTTCAGGGAGGTCTTGGACACAGTGCATAAAAGTTTATAACTCAATCCATCCGAAAGAAAGGGAAAGACTTAAAACTGAAACATTGAAGTTTCGTTTCTTTTTACTCCAACTGACCCTACTGAAGAGGAAAAAGAAAACACTTTCTCACATCTACAGAATACGAGAATTTTTTAAATGAACCAACAAAATAATTCACAAAAACAAATAGAAAATTAATGTTTATGAGTATATCGTTTTAAAATTAGTTGAGCTAAATTGCATAACTGTCTTATAAACTATTAGTATTAAGAAGTAACTTATGAATTTTTTTCTTGAGAAATTATCATTACATTCAGTCAGAATAACTTTGATCCCCAATATCTATTTTTAGCTACTACACTTATTTTAGAGGTGTTATTGCACTTATTAGCATAAAATTGAAGACAGTTTTAGAAGTATGTACAGTTATCCAAGAAAGAAAGAAAAGAAAAAGGGGGTGCATTGTAGACTTACCTCCACGTGGTGCACCCTGGGCAACGGTTTAACCGGCAGAATGGTCTACAACTTTGGCAGGCACTCTATGCGATATCCATATGGTCGACGAAGACGCGGCGGAGTAAGGCTAAATGTGTTACAGTGGAATGCGGTGGCATGTCTCAGCCGAAAAGAAGTGAATTATTAACGAATTTGAATACTCATGATATTGATGTCTTTATCATAAATGAAGAAATGGTAATTATATGAAAATATTTAAATGAATTACTAGCTTGGATTAATAACTTTTTCTTCTTAAAAAGTTATCATCAGTCAGTAAGGATAATTTTGATCAAATCTATTTTTAGCTACTACGTTTAATTATAGTAGTGTTATTACCTTTATTGGCATTAAATGGGCGAAAAGTTTTTAAAGTATTGTATAGTTATCCAAGAAATGGTAGATATCTAAAACATTTAGCTGAATTGCTAACCTGGATCGAAGTTATCCTGCTAATTACGGTATAATTTGAGATACGTTAGAAATTGGATGTAAAGCGAGTTATTTTAATACTAGCTGCGTCGCCCGGTCCTTCCCGGTCTACTTCAAAAATAAAGTTTGTGTCAAATGACGAATGTTCAATAATCCAGCATAAATAAAAGAAAAAAAAATGTGTAAAATTTCCCTTCAGAGTGATGACAGTAATCCCTAAGATCCCTTTTTGAAGTTGAACATAATTCTCTAACAATGGCTATTTGAATGAGAGAACTACGCAAATAAAGTTAACACTCCCCTAAATATCCCTATACCCGAATGAATAAGGATAAATTTTGCTGAAAAGGTCAGTAAAATAAAGGCAACAGTCCCTCAATAGTGACAGCATATTCTAAAAATACTCTCTCATTCGAAATAGGAGAACAGTCCTAAAAAATCCCCAGTATGATCTTAATATTAGTTCCTAAAATATCGCTACTTGAGTGAGCACAGTAGTGTTTAAAATCCCCATCAGAGTACGGACAACAGTCCCTAAAAATTGCCACCGGCATGAGGACAATAGTCCTCTAATTTCTCAAGATGAAAGAGAAAAACATTCCGTAAAATTCCCTATTAGGATAAGTATATGTTTCTAAAAATCCCTGTTAGAATCAGTTTTGGTTTTCTAATAACGTCAAGTCCCTCTAAAAATAGTTTTCTGGATAACTAAAATAGTTCCAACCCACTTTACCTTCGGAATGTGAAATAATATTTAAAATAACATCAGCGTTCTTTTTTTTCTAACCCCATCAAAATTGCAACAATAGCTTCAAAAAATTCCCTTTTGCATAAGTTTAGAATATTGACGTCAGGCCCTCAAAATCCACATCAGCATCAACAATGGGGTCGTTTCCAAAATTTTAAAAGTATTTTTTTCTGAAAGAGCATGCTTAAAAACATAGGATCTGACCATTTTAAAATAATTTATTTAAGTTTAATATTTTAAAAAAATTACTTAAATCGCTGCGCTTTCATTGTTTACACTTCTGTCGTGTTACATCACAAATGATGAAATGCCATTCAATGTTGCCATTTACAGGACAAAATACTTAATTCGCATCTTTACGCACGTGTATTGGCAACGATATGGTTGATAGCAAGCGTAGAGCGCAATTTTAATTCGTTGCTTGATTATCATAAGGTGGAAACGTAGTAGTTTGTGACGTCATCAAGACCACGCCTTGTTTGAAAAATCGGAGATTTTGAAAAAATTAATTTAAAAAAACTGTTGGGAAAATGAAAGTATTTTCTGGGTCCATGTAATTTCTTTTGTTCATTTTATCCATTTCAATGACTAAAAGTAGTACTTTTGACTGAAAGAAACCACCCCATTCTGAAATAATGTTAACGGCAAATCTAAAAGTCCCGATTAGATTAAACTTAATTGTAAAAGTCTGTAACTGTGCAGCTGATACTCTTGATTATCTTCTGCCAGCAGTAAAAAAGAAAAATTGACAGACGAGTTTTCAATCGCTTTTTTTTTTTCACTTAGCTGCTGCATGGCCGGCGATGACCACTAATTTCACCCTTTGCTTTTCGAGTGTAATACATAGTACTAATCGATTTTACGAGCAATACAAAGCATTAATGTTCTGGGCTTCATGGTCAAACCGTTCATTGGCCTCTAATTACGCTATTTCATTGGGTTATATATATATATATATATATATATATATATATATATATATATATATATATATATATATATATATATATATATATATATATATATATATATATAATTAAAAAATGTCTGTTTTATAAATAAATATCCATTTGGATTTAAAAAAAAAGAGAACCACTTTCGTCCATATTTAATAAATCTTGGAAATGCGACAGCTATTATCGATGAAATATACGCAACCGTGATAAAATCAGAATGCACGTGCCGCATGCAATAAACAGAAACCTTTCGCGAAAAAAAATATTCATTAAAAAAAGAAAACGATAATCGAAGCGCCATGATTTCTGCAGACACGGAAGCCAGAATTAAAGTGACAATAATACATTTTTTTCCTAATCGAAAAGAATATGCTTCGAAGAACTGATTACGATATTGTTTGAAAGTTGACATTCTTTTAGTTTTTTTTTCTCCCTTTATTGATTCGCATTTTCAGTTTGAAAGGAGTTCTTCTTTCTTTTTTTTATATATAATCTTTCCGTTTAGTCTTATTGTTTTTAATTCTTTTTGCGCCAGCATCTGTTTGATTAAAAGAATTTCAGAAAACTTTTTTTTCGGAAGAAGTGAAATCCAATAAAAGGAGAAATAAACCCGAGCCTCCAAAGAAAGCAGTTTCTGTTTGAGCCGATATTGAAAGAGAAATCTGTTTCCCATCATACGGGGGAAGGCAAATAAAACTGTCAGAACAAAAATATAACCACCATTTGTATTTAACATGATTTGTTGCAAAACAGCTTTTGAAATCGTATTATGATCCTTGCCAAAACCATCCAGAGAGAATGAGAAGTTTATCATTCGACAGTCAAGAAATTTTCTAGGGATTGAAGTTTTGATGCATATGCACTGAGTATCTCAAATAAAAGATATAGAAGTAATTCAGCTTTGTTTTATACTTACGAGGGCAAATCAAAAAGTCTTTGCGCATTTTGTTTTAGCCAAAATACGGCTGTGAATACAAAGTGAGCGTATACATTCCCAGCAGTAAACATTCCTTGAACCCAGGATTGCCAGAATTAAGAACAGTAAATACGAGAGAGGCTTCTAGGAATGAAAAGGGGGGGGGGACATTTTTGAGACGTTTATTCATGATAAATCTGAAAAATTCAATCGTAACAAAGCATTAAACAGCGCAAAATGTCGCTTTTAAAAGTATAAAATAATAGTTTGAAAAACTAAAAAAACACGCTTTCGTAGCAAAATGAACTAAAAAGTGAAAAATAATCTTTGGGTGATAGTAGTTGACCAATCACTTAATTTTAATGTAATACAAAAAAGCGTGGGGTGCTGTCTACTTACATTTTTGCTTGGACAACAAATGGAAGAAATACAAGATAACTGATAAGAAGCCCCCCAAGCTTTTTTGAATTACATTAAAATTAAGTGATTGGTCAACTACTATCATCCAAAGATTATTTTTCACTTTTTAGTTCATTTTGCTACGAAAGCGTGTTTTTTTAGTTTTTTAAACTATTATTTTATTTTCTTCTTTTTAGTTTAACTTGTTTTACAAAAAAATATTCATTTCAACATTGTTCAAAATCTTTTATATTCATGAAATTTGCCCAAAAAAAGCGACTAAAGGTCTCGGGTGGCATTCGAAACGTGGTCTCTCGAACAAAAGAGCAACTGTACCCCTTAAAGTGTAATAGCCGAGCTCTAAAAACATTCAACTTCGCTGATAAATTGCCTGTGGAGTGATTGTCTAATCCAGCTAATCTATCTCAGTCATCGATGTATGTGTGCGGAAATCATATCTACATTACTTTGAAAATTTGAGATGCATTTGGATAAAAGTTTTGTTCAACAATGGTCTGATCAGCAATGAATTTCCAATTGAAGGCTCACCTAAATTTTGGCATGAAATTAGTTAAAAACAATTATATTTCATGTTCTAATTACCTTGGAACATTGGAACAAATTTTGTCTAATGCAGAAAAATTAAAGGTTTTTGTAGATATTTTTAAATAATTTTTGCGAGCATTTTTACTTTCTTCTATATCTAATATATAGAAGAAAGTATTGGATTCGTGCAAATTTTCGAATTTCGAATTTTGACGGATTCGAACGTTTCGAGGTGTGCTGAGTTCATTTCGACCATTTTTGGAAAATGTCTGTCTGTCTGTGTGTGTGTATGTATGTGTGTGTGTGTGTGTGTGTGTGTATGTATGTGTGTCACGTCTGTGTGTGACCAGTTTTTTGTGGCCGCTCTACAACAAAAACTACCGCATGAAATCGAACGAAATTTAGTACACATATGTGCCCCTATGTGAACTTGTGCCCATTAGTTTTTGGCGCGAATTCCTCCAAGGGGGGTGGAGCAATGGGACGTTTTTCGAGTTACGCGTGCTTGCTATTCCTCAGGAAGTAACTGGCGGAATCAAACAAAATTTGGTCCATATGTTGGTATTAACAGGAACAGGTGCTGATTCAATTTTGGTGTCAATAACTCAAACGGGGGTTGAGCTATAGAACGTTTTTTGTCGTCAATTGTGACTGCTGTATCTCAAGAAATAATGAACGGAATGAAAGAAAAATTTATCGGCAAGTAGCCCTTAGTGGGTATAAGAACTGATTTTATTTTTGTGTCAACAGCTAAAAAGGGGGTAGCGCAATCACCCGTTCTTTTTTTCCATTTTGAGTGCCCTATCTCAAGAAGTAATGCTACGTTCTGGTTGAAATTTGGAATATATGTGAATCCATTTGTAAACAGGCTTTGGTTCAATTTTGACGCCGATCGTTCCAAGAGGTGTTGATTTTTTTTTTTTTGCGAATAAAAATATTTTTATTAATGCAACAATAAGAAAGATAAATCGTAATAGATTGTCTGCGTATTTCTCGTGATTTTAATTGTATGGAAATGATAGGAAATATTATCTCAATGATTTAAAATTTTTAACTGTTGCCATCTTATGTTTGTCAACAAATAAAATATTTGTAATTAATTCAAGCAAGGCTTTTAAAATAACTTTCAATTTTTGCTCTTTGCTTTGCTTTTGCAATAATTCAGACATTAGGATGGTCGTCAAGTTTTTGCATGTGTAATTTTGTTTTAGTTGGGAATATTGCTTCCTCGTCAAGCATGGGGAGGGATCAGAAAAAAAAGAAAAATATAGAAGAAAGTTTCGTGATGGCCACAACATACTAGTTTAATGTATTTTTGTTAAATTTTTCCTTTTTCACATTGTTGGATTTATGCCAAAATATTGATTAAAATTGGAGGAAACTAACAATTAAAAGAGTTAATTAATTAATTTGATTATAGAATATTGCATTGTCATCGGGTCTGAGGTCACATGCCAAATTTCAAAAGAATCCGATCGCAGGAAGTGGGCGATATTTGAGCTGCAAGATTCCGTTACAAGATACATACATACATACATACATACATACAGGTGAAGCTAATAAAAGCGTGTTAGTAAAAATCGTTTTCATTGCGATTGACGACGCATGCGCAGAGATTATATTTCCAATATAGTCAATGAGCAAAGAAGAAGCAACCTTTCGGTCCTCGTGGTCTGCCGCCAAAACAAAAATAAACTAACCAAATTCCTATTCCTATTCCTATTCAGAGTCACAACTGACTACAACTGTATTTATGTCGAGGACTGCATACTAAGTGCCTTGCCTCCATTATTTTATATACCGATAGATGGCAGCACCATCACCGGATCGAACAGTTAATGAGAATTTAGAACTAGTCCAAGAGCTAATAGCTACCTGGTACTAGCACCCCCAGAGGTATCGTTTCACTTGGAGGACATTGAGACCACGAGCATATTTAACGTCGCCCAGTCCCCTTTAATGACGACGGTGGGTCTTCGACCATCGAGGTTCGAACTCAGGACCCTCCGGCCCCGAATCCGACACTCTACCGATCGGGCTACCACGGCCCAACTAACCAAATTAGAAGGGAAATAATTTTTGCGTTTGCTGCCACATGATTTTCTTATTGATCATTGTTTCATTTTTTGTTTCACTTTATTTTCCCCCCTTAAAATAATGTCTCGTTCCGTAAAATAATGTTATCAGCTAGAATATGGGACTTTAGCCATCCCGTATGGAAGTTCCCCGGACAATTTTTCAAAATAAGGGACTTTCCCTTGATATCCGGGACGTTTGGCAACCCTGCTTGAATCGTACCAGTTGTATCTGCCTTTTGCTCCGATGCGGAGGGCGGCTATCAGTCGTCTAAGATGGCGGTTCTTCTTCAGACGTCCACAGCTTATGAGCAGCGAAGTGTTATTCGTTTTGTATGGAGCAAGGGACCAAAGCCCATAGCAATTCATAGGGAAATGCACCTGCAGTCCAGACCTTCCCCTTGGTGATTTTTACGATTTCGGTCCACGGAAGAAGTTTCTGGCAGCACAGAAGCCAAGAACGCGGTCCGAGGGTGATTCCACAGGCAACCAGAAGAATTCTACCACATGGGGATCTCTAATTTAGTGCTGCGATAGGACAAATGTCTGAACCGGTATGGTGACTATGTGGACGTACGTAGTACGCTAAAGGTATGTAGTACGCTACGTATATTTGTAAAAACCTGTATACACCTGTTTTTGGTGAATGAAAAATAGGTACAAAGGCTTTGATTTACCCTCGTATTACTTTTTTAATGCGATTTCCACACTCCATTCTACTTACTTTCATCTACCCTTTGACTATCACCTATTAACGAATGGGTCAGCTGAACCTATGCTCAAGGACCCCCAATGTTTTGGGTCTTTATTCGTACTATTACAAATTGTACTTTTCAGTCCTTAAATATAAAGTTACTTGAAACAAAAAAAGTTGTATCTGCGGTTCAAATTAAACATTCAGCATTTCTAGCATAACAAATTTTCTTATAATACCACATTGAAATTAAGTTGCAGTTTGTACAAATAAAAGGAATATTGCACTTAAATTAGAAAACCTTTTTTCGGAGCCCTTTTAATTGTTTTTAAACCACTAAGACAGTTAATGTTAACCAATGAAGTGATAGGTGTTGTAGATATTTCTGTTTGAACGAAAGGCTGGACTGTCAATAAAGCTCATATTGAAGAGACACAATTGATTATTAATGTAAATGTGCATTTATATGTTCATATAATGCATTCTAACATAAAAACAGTTTTGACCGTGGTGACCAGATCAGTAAAGCATCAAGCACGCAACTCGGTTCGTTGCCGCAGCCGGTCGAAGATCCTCTAGGTTCACTGATGATGGCTGGGGCACGTTAAATATATCGTAGTCACAAAATCCTCCGAGTGAATCAATACATCTGGGGATGCGAAACCAGGAGTTGTTCGACTTCTGGTTTGGATCAAAATTATCGAAATGTTGATAGATACTGCTTCCATCTATCGAGTGTTGTATGAGCTAAATCGGACTGCCACCTTAGGGGTGCTCTGTAAACAGAAGCCGTTTATGTCTGCATGAAACTGAGCAGCATTGTCTCGACTCGGACTCGGATACCCAAGTGGTTATTGTTTAAGCAATAGTAAAAGAACTGCTCTAAATACTATGATGACGTATTATGGGAGCAATAGTATGTTGTGGAGCCGTTATATATACAGGCCGATGCATCAGCTTAAGTTTGCCATTTTGGATTGGATTTTTCTTTGTTGCGGAGCTAGGGTTACCAAATCAAAGTTTCGGATTTTGCCAAATTGACCAAAAAAAAATGATATTTTATTTAATGAACAATTTAGGTGCCACATATAATTGCTCGCAGTGAAAAATCACCTAACGCGATAACTCGCCGGAAAAGACAACCACTCAAACCCGCGAACGGGTGCAAATTGGCTGATCTTAAGAGCTGATGCGCCGGCTCGTATATGGGGGCCTTAGTATGTTGTACAGGAAGAGGTGGGAGGAAAGGAGATGGCATGAGCTCTAGTACCAGGGTCACACAATGGGTTGATCAGGCACTGATGCACATAAGCAATCTTTACTTTGCTAGAGACCATGTAAAAATTTTGAGACTGCTGATTTGCTACAAGGTAAAAACGTCATCTATCTCTTTTATTGTTTGTTTTGCATGCTTTAGTTATGGTTTCATTTCGAAACAAACTCTTTCCGACGTTATTAGAGGAGGAGGAGGGGGATTAGAAACACTCCAAAATGAATTGAGAACTGTTGAAGAAAGAAATTTGTTCACATGCGTTGAATTAAGAAGAAAAAAAAAAAAAAAAACTTGGCCGAGTCGTTTGCGTCTTCAGGCAAATCAGGAGTCGCAAAACTATCACAAGGCCCCGTAGCTAAGTAAAGGTTGTTTGTATGCGGCACTGACCTTTGGGAGAGATTCAGTGAGTTGTCGAAAATTTCACTTGCATTGCAGCAATTACCTATGTTTTGCACTTTAAATAAAACTTGCACTTCTGATCAGTCCAGTAGTATTTAATTATTTTAACCTTTTTCCATAAATCTATTTTTTTTGGTCCATATTTTGTGCTACCCATTTATTTGTTGAATTACACAGTTCGTTTCGATTTCGCTATCTACATTACTTTCTAACTTGCTGGAGTTAACTTTTTTAAGTGAAGGTTCTTTTTAATTTTTAAAAAATAATTGTATCGCATTTTTATAATCTATAAATGACAATATTCCACATTCAACTAACCCTAGTTGGCACGTGGTTCAACAATTCTAAATGCTTTTAAGCAAAATCGTGTAGCATAACAATTAAGTGTTTTCCAAAATTACCACCCGTTGCTCAAAAATATGAAAATTGAATTTCTTCAACTTAAAAATTGATTCAAAGAAATGGATTAAATATTTTACTTCAAGCACGTTAATGAAGCGCAGTTTAAAATTTCTCTTTTCGAACCTCAGTCGTAAAAGTTTTTAAGATGAATTTACATTTATGTATCTGAGACTCACATGAGAAATGTAGAAACGCATTTGAAGAAAAATGTGAAATGTGGGAATACTTCAGCTGGGGGAAATGAATTATGCCGCTTATCTTAAGTAACCGCCTAGATTTTGAATCTATTTCTTATTTGACTTTGAAAGAAGGAAAAATCTCATTATATTTTAAAAGAAATTTTTTTTTTTGAAAATCAGGTTATCTTTGTTTTCTAAGATAAATGTAATCAAAACAAAATGGATTTTCTTTGTTCTGAATTAATTACCGTTGTAGTTCCTTTCCCAAATATATGTTCCATTAGAAAATAATTCGTTGCGTCTTAAGAAAACGTAATGACATCTTTTGAGGAAATAAATTAATTTTTGCTCAGAAATTTAAATTAATTCCTTGTAATTTCTCTTAAATGCTCTTGGTGCGAATTCGAAGCGTCAGAATTGCGCATTTTGTGTATTATTCGTAAAACAAAGCGCCTATCGTTGTTTTTATGAAAAATTAAAATTTTAATGAGTTAGATGCATTGAGTTAGTTGCTGGATTAGTTCGCAATGTTCCTTTGATTTAAGACGATGTAAATAAGAGGATTAAGAGACAATGAGCATGACTCCGCTTCGCAAAAGGTGAGTTACATTAGATGATATTATTTTCCTAAATGGGTAAGAAGAAAATTCAGCAGTAGAGTCTAAAGAGATCTTCTTAAGATTAACTATTTTTCAAAACTGCTTTTGGGTAAACTTTTGTTTTAAAATTAAATACGCCATCCCTTTGAACATATTCAACAATGTTAAAACTAACAAATTATGGGATGACGTATGTGAAAATTTAAAAACAAGCCACATGGGTAAACATTTAATTTTAGTATATACAGAAGAAAATAGATTTGTTCAATATGAAAGAAAACAAATATATGTGAATAAAATATTTATATAAATGTGATGAGGAAACTAAACGAATAAATAAAATAAAAAAAAAATTAATTTGAATTTTGACATCTTGAATTCAAATTATGTTTTTCGCAATCACGAGTGTGTGTATGTAGGCGTGTGTGTTTGTGTGTGGGGGTATGTGTTTGTGTGTAGGGGTTATGTGTATGTGTGTGTAGGCATGTGTGTTTGTGTCTGTGTGCTCGCATGAGTGTGTGGGTAGTTGTGTGTATGAATGTGTGTGTGTGTGTGGGGGGGGATATTTGTATGTGTGTGTAGGCATATGTGTTTGTGTCTGTGTGCAGGCATGAATGTGTGTATGTTTTTGTGTGTGTATGTGTCTGTATGTATGTGTGTGTGTATGTGTTTGTGTATGTGTGTGTAAGCATGTGTGTTTGTGTCTGTGTGCTGGCATAAGTGTGTGGGTAGTTGTGTGTATGAATGTGTGTGTGGCGGGGTATGTGTATGTGTGTGTGTGGGCATATGTGTTTGTGTCTGTGTGCAGGCATGAATGTGTGGGTACTTTGTGTATGTGTGTGTATGTGTCTGTATGTATGCGTGTGTGTATGTGTTTGTGTGTGTGTGTGTATGTGTCTGTATGTATGCGTGTGTGTATGTGTTTGTGTGTGTGTGTGCATGTGTGTGTGTAGTTGTGTATTTATGCGCGTGTGTGTAGTTGTGTATTTATGCGCGTGTGTGTAGGACACGGATGCAACCCGGAGACGGCTTTCGCTATAGGAGCAGCATCGTGAGGAGCCCGTCGACGGTGATAGTGCGGAGGGTGGCGGTGGGAAAAATCAAAAGACGCCAAAAACAGTCAAATGAGAACAATAAGCAATCGTGATTGCTCAATAAAAATAAAATAACAAAAGAATTAAAAAAAAAAAAAAAAAACTCAATTTTTGTCTCTTTTTACTAAACTAAATTTTTATATCCCTAAATTATAAAGAGATGAACAACAGGTCGCCGTGGGGGACTTGTTGTGCGCTGATTTGTTGGTGGTCGTCTCTTGTCTTGAATTCCGATGCGTTGACCCATTTGGCATACATGCCGGTGTCTTGGTGGTCGACGTTCAGTTCTCTCACTACTTTCTTGTTGTGTTGCGAGCTTTTTGAACTGATGAAGGGCTCCATTATAGCTATGAAATAGCTATTATGCTGTACTTTCTTGAGAATTTGTGCCTCATTTACGTTGCTTTTTCACTTTATTTATTTTGTAGCACAAAGCTGCTCATTTTTTAATTATAAAGAGTTCAAAGTTTTCTTTTCCGTTCTTTTGTTGTTGCTGAATCAGGGAAAAAAGTTAATCCATAACTTTCCTTAGCAGAAAATGATTCGCAGTTGACATTTTAAAAGTTTTTATAAAATGTTCACGTATAGTAACGAAGTGAAGCAATTCAAAATTTTTGTACGATATTACTTGTCAAAAGTTTTTCTTCACTCGTTTTTCTGTTCGAATCCCTTATTGCAGGGAGTGGGGTAGGGAGGTTCGCCCCCAAGAACTGTTGGATTTACCCATATTACCTATTTTAATATTATAAACCGAACATGCAACGACAATCATGACCCCCCCCCCATTCCCCCAGGAATTAATTGCTTTCTGTTTTGTTTTAGATAAGTAAATTCTTTGTTTGAATTTTATTCCTGCGGCACCCGCACAGCTTTGCCCGTAGTAGAAAATTAAAAGGTCTTTTGGTACGCCTGTATATTTACAGATAATATATGGTGAATTTCTCGCCAATTGGATTGACCATGTTACGGTTCCGCGTTGTGATAACTTAGTCATTTACTCGTCCATCTTATGATAATTTTGCTCGGGAAAATGTTCTGAAAATTAGAATAAAAAAGGAACAAAATGGAATTTTCGAAAAATTGCTTTGAGGTGCACACCACCATGCTACAAACTAACTTTATGCCAAATTTCAGGAAAATCGGCAGAACGGTCTAGGAGCTATGCGCGTCACAGACATCCAGACAGAGAGACTTTTTCAGCTTTATTATTAGTAAAGATTAAATACTGTTTATTGCATCTTAAACATTTTCTTTTAGCCTGTACTTCTGAAATAGTTAATAATTTTGGACAGCTTGCACACGTTACACTTGCTGTCGTGGAAAAGATTTTGGAGATCGGCCTGTTGATAAATGCAACAGTGTTAAACTGTTTAAAAAATTAAAGATGTTAACATCTACTGAAAAAAAAAGGTTTCTTGCATTTATGAACTGAATATTCTAATATTTCTCTGGATATATAATATCAAAAAAGTACAAACATTTGCTTGAACAGCATTGTTTATGCATGGTATTTTAGTACAAGTATTTCAGAGTAATTTACTACTAGATTAGTTAATAACACTTAAGATCGTCATTAACTAATCTAAAATAAATCAATTAGCAATTAGATTAGATTGAGATAAAGATAAATAAATACGTTTGTGCTGAACAGTAAAGTAAAAAATAACAACGTCAAAAAAAGCACAAATTGCAGGTTCCTGCAGACACGTGTTTCGCCGTTGCAGGGAACGCCTTTTTCAATGCAAAAAGTAATGAGCAGATGGATGAAAAGACTATAAATAAATAATAATTAACTCAATCTAATAGTTTCGTTGTGAAATAGCTGATGGCATTTGTAATTACTACATGTCATAGTAAAACTTATATGAAATACGTAGAATAGACAAAATGGTATTACTAAAAATCTTAGTTTTACATCAGCTTAATTCAAAATTAATTTAAGTTGCACCCAAGTTCATATCTGTATTTTATATGCTACAAATCTGTATTGCATTCAAATACTGCGCATTGTTTAATCAGATAAAAATATTCTGGAAGTTATTTTTTCTTTAACCAGTCTTTTATAGGTTGTGAAAAAGTCTCACAAATAATTATTTTTCTCAAATTTCGTTCAGCATTAACACAACTTTTAGATCAACACTTACCTAAATGTGGCTCAACATCGCTTTAAAATGTTTTACAAAATAACTAAAGTAAAAAATAACTAACAGGTTGTGAAAAAGTCTTACAAATAATTATTTTTCTCAAAATTCGTTCAGCATTAACACAACTTTTAGATCAACACTTGCCTGAATGTCGTTCAACATCGCTTAAAAATATTTTACAAAATAACTACAGTAGCTATTACGAATATTACTTCTACGGCTCATAAGCAAAACTTCTCTTATTTTTCAAAAACTCAACTTTTAGATCAACACTTATTTAAATGCGGCTCAACATCGCTTAAAAATATTTTACAAAATAACTACAGTAGCTATTACGAATATTACATCTACGGCTCATAAGCAAAACTTCGCTTATTTTTAAATAACTCAACTTTTAGATCAACACTTGCCTAAATGTGGCTCAACATCGCTTAAAAATATTTTCCAAAATAGGGAAGTACCTACCTATTACGAATATTAAATCAATTTCTCATAAACAAAACTGCGCTTATTTTTAAATAACTTAAATATTTATTTAAAACTTAGCGCTTGACATTTACAATTCATAAAACATCAACATAAAATTCAACACATTTTTACCCAAACATTTTTTTAAGTCAGCAACTGATGCATTCAACAACAAAATTTAATGCCGCAATTCCTGTTAACGTAAAATACAATTCCCACAGAACTGCCTCAGAAAATGATTGATGAAAAAATAATGCCCTTACATTATTCTACCTGTAAATGAAAGGCAGCATCATGCTATCCATCCCTTGAGATTTGATAAATTGTCAGCTCTCATAAAAGAGGCCGTTATTTGCTGCTTTCATTGTGGCTTGGTGTTGTTCAAGCGGCTGATGCTTTAGATGAAGTATTCGTTTCTTTTTCATCTACTTCAGCCTGCTAGAGACTGGACTGGATACTGGATAATTTTTTCGCGAAATATAGAGTAAACGAGCTGATGTGTGCATCACATGACTTCCTTTTACTCCAATTTTATGTCATTTCCCCATTATTGGCAATTTTAATGTGATTCAATGGTTTACTCTCTAAATATCACCAACAGTGCCCAAATTTAAACCAAATTTAGAATTAAAAAAAAAAAAAAAAATCGCCAAATTTGTTGTTAAGTTGGCGAAAAAAACTTGGCGACTAAAAGACTGGCGATATATCGCCAAGTGTCCGACAAATTATAACACCACTTGAGTTTAAATCGAAATTAACAATGATTTCCCCCCAAAAAGGGGCAAAAGACCCCCCTTAGGAACATCCGAATGCAACCAAAACGGAAGGTGCACAACTAGGTCCCACTAGGAGTCTTCGTACCAAATTTCAACTTTCTAGGACATACCGTTTTTGAGTTATGCGAGATACATACACACATACACACATACGCACATACATACGTACATACAGACGTTACGAGAAAATTCGTTGTAATTAACTCGGGGGTCGTCAAAATGGATATTTCGGGTGTCTGTAGGTTCCTAGGCATATATCCACGTGTGGTCGGGTCGAAAAAAAAACTCAACATTCATTCGGGGGTGAGTAAAATGGAAATTAATGCCGATTTTTGAGTGAAATTTTTTTCGCGAATACAATACTTCCTTTTTTGTAAAAGGAAGTAAAAAGTATAAGAAGGAATGAAAAAATAATAAGGAGTGATTAAGTTCTTGAGAATGGAGAATTTTTGAGAAAATTACTTTGCAAGTTTTCACCTCTTGATTTTATCTATATAGGTAAAAAATAAAAAATTGGTTTTTGGCAAGGTCTGGAAGGGTTAAATACGCCAAATAGGTTTTGGCAGATATTGTGAAAATTGCGCTCCGATTCTTTTCCTATTTTGTGCGAGTTTTGTCTCTTTTTTTTTACCCGACTACGGCAAAACCAAAAGGAAGGGTTATGATTTTTGCAGTCTATGTATGTTGATATTTGTGGTAATACCGTAGTCGTGCGTTGATAAAACAAACTGTAGTTGAGAACGCACGACAACGGCATTTGAACTGAATTACTGTTTGACAGCGGATTGTATGTGATTCGGCAATCTGCCAAGTAAAGACTATTCCATCTGAATGAATCTAGCAGGGGAGAAGGGAAAATAACGATGGGATTTTGGTGCACGCGTTTTATAATGTCACTAGTGCCTTATTCATTTACTGCATTCTCTAAAATAAAATAAGGGAAAACAAAAATAGTTACCATGGAAATAACAAAATGAAAAGAAAATATTTTCATTTCGTTCAGGAACGTAAAAGCAAAATGGTAAGCTCAAAACTTTGTTGTGAATAAATAAATCAATTAGTTTTTGCCGTGAGAATATAGATCGAATATACTTTAGATTAAAAAAATGTTGCTGTGATCAAATTTTCATTTTTACAAAACTAAGGCTAAATAATAGAGAGGCAAAAGTGCACATCTGTAACAAACCTACTAACATCCCTATAAACTAATAGATACGTCCATTTCCACCTATAAACCGAATACTGTTTGACCACGGATTGTATGGAATTGGCAAACGTCCAGTTAAGGCGATTCCATCTGAATGAGAGGAAAAATAAAAATTTTATGCGCGTATTCCGCTCATTTGAATGAGACTCTGCTTAATTCAGAGGCTAACATACATCTGCAAAATCTGACATCCCTGAAAACTAATAGATGCTTCCATTTCCGCCTGTAAACCGGATGTTTGCCTTTCCATACAATCCGTGGTTAGACAGTATTAGCCTTTCCATGTAATCGATGGTCAAACCATAGACTAATAATAAGAGTAGACCGAGCTATGGCAACCCTTTTGCTGCTCATAAACCAAACCATGTGACTAGTGGGTATCCTAGCAACGGCGAGTGTTGATCGTAGCAGACGACGTCTTCCATATCTAAAGAAATCATGTTTGCCAAGCGCTAAGTTTATTTTCTTATTCATAACACCCAAGTGCAAGAAAAATGGTTCACTGTTGCTACGCATTTCCTTGCATTAGCAAAATATGTAAAAGGATTACCTGTAACACTTCACAAGTATGCAGTACTATTAATATTACATTTTATTTCATTTCTTGCAATTATTCTTTTCCGAGCCGTATTTCAATATGAAGTTCATAACTATTTTTTTTTAAATACTAAGTTATATCATTGAAACTCATAGGAATACATTTTACACACTATTTTGCTAGCTTCTGGAAGTATTTTTTTTTATCCTCAGAGAAGTGAAATGCATTTTGAAAAGGTTTTTAAGTGTTAGCAAGTTAGTTTTAATGTTGGCGACAATTTTTTTCCGCCGATTTGAAAGATCCCCATTTTAAAATGAAAACAATCTTGATTTTTAGTTTTCTTTTTTATGTACACATATTACATTTAAAATATTCAAATTTTTATGTTGAAATTTTAAAATTTTCGGGATTGTCAAATTTGATCCCTCTTAATTTGTGGTGACATCCGTTTAATAATGCTTTGACGTTATTTAGATAGTTTGAAATACCAAACTCGTTTTGAGAAGACAACTTATTTCTATCATATTGATTTAAGAATGTAAAGTGGGAAAATAATTTAGTGTTTAGTTTACTACAGTGGTGGATTTCTAAATTGGAAACTATCTAGTATAGCTTAGCGGCGGACAACTTCCGAAGACAGCAACCTTTTGAAATTCTAAATTCCTTCGGAATTCATTAGAAACGTAGTATCCCCTATTTTCTTTCACTATTGCAAGAAATGTAGTATAGGCAGTAAGTTTCAGCATAATATACACGGCAACTTGTTTCAACTTGTTTGCGGCGAATACTATTAGTCAACACATAACATTACACTTAAAATGATCCGTTCCAAATGAAATAAAAGTTACTGAAAACTGTTATGTATAACGAATTACTAATGTCAAAATAATTAATAACTAAAAGAGAAACAGCTAAATCACTGCACCGAGAAAGGGGGGGGGGGGAAATCTAATGAAAATCGATTTCGTCTTAAAATAAATGTTGAGTGCCAAACTATAGATAATGCTGCCATCTAGCAACCATGCTGCCAAAGTCTTCGTCAAGCCCTTCCACCAGTCACATGATACATCTATGAACCAATTTTCTTCATCAGCAAGAAATGAGAAAGCTCGGTCTACTCTTATTATTAGTCTATGGGTCAAACAGTATAATGTTATTAATGTGAAAGTGACAGAGGATTTCAATAGAACTAAATAAATAGGAATTTCTAACCTATCAAATTACTGGTTTTACTCAACAGGACGATGATATCAAACAGCACCTACCTTGTATCTTACCTTTTAGTGTTTCTTGCAGTAGTCGGGTTTCAGTTTTTTAACCTTTTATTTTATTACTCAACAGACCTTCAATACTTTGAATCAGGGCAATATTATTTTTGTCCGATAGCAGAAAACCAATTTTTAAACCACGTTCGCGACATCGTGATCCACTGATGGGTCACTTAATAGACTTGAATGTCCACCGGCGGGTTCTCAGCTATGAAATACTGAATTGCTGCTAAGATTCTGTGTGCGAACAGGAGGTACTTTATTTCGCAACTATTTCTACACTAGAAAATCGCCCGTCAAGGTATGACGGGTGAAAATTGCTTCTACATTTGAACGAAGTCATTACCTGTTTGGTGATATTTTGATGGTTGAAATTGCAACCCTAACTCCAGTGGATTAACCCTAAACTCCAGTAGAGTCATCGTTGACCACTTTTTTGATTCCTCATTCCCCTAAAATGACTGTCTTACCAGTAAAACAGTTAAGTTGTTGGATCCAGTTCAGCCCTGTCGAAATAAAGCATTTCCCAGCATGTTAAATATTACTAAAAACTTTTTATCAAATTATCATGCCGTGGCACGAGTTCCGTTGTGAATGACGTCAGCGTTACTCGATCATTGGCTATTGTATATATGAGGATGTGTAGGGTATTCAGTGACGGATTCAGCAGGAGGGCATGAGGTATGTGCTCCCCTGTCACATTTTTACGCACAGATCAAATCACATATTTTATCGAGAAAATCCAAATTGTGTGGTGTCGATCAGTCTGCTTTTTAGTACTGCGTCTTAAATAATTTTTTGATATCAGAAATTTCTGCATAATAGCACGATTCCTATATCGTGCAGGCTTTTAATATTTATGGAGGAAAAGGGGTAAAAATGGGCACACCTCCCTACTGGTTAAGAGGGGTATTGAAGACTGGCAGTGAAGACTGTATATGGTGTCATTTACTGTAATAAACGATAGAAGAGAGCAGTTAGAAACATGCTTTCAAGTAGTGTACATGCAGCTTGAGTTATTGGGCAAATTGGTGCTTTCTTTAGGCTACATACTTTTTAGTGGTTGCGAAATCATTTTCTTTTCATGTTCTTGTGTTTAGTTCAAAACTATTTCACAGTGACATCCGAGAAGCGGATCTGAAGCTACAGTGGTGGTAAAAAAAAATTGCATCATCCGCGCCGCACAGGAGAGGAATATCATCTCGACTGCATTCAACACACAGTCAAGCATCCCGTATCCCAGATGATTTGGGGATGTATTTCTGATCAAGGAGTTGGTGGGCTTCACTTTGTGCGAAAAACAGTAAACGCTCAGGTGTATATTGGCATTTCGGAGGAGAAATTGTTTCCTACTATCCGGGATCACTCTAGACGTCATTTTCCAGGATGATTCTGCTCCGTGCCATAGGGCAAAACTAGTAGATAACAATTTGAAAACCTTTATCCTACCATTAGACATATTGACACGGGGTTAAGTTATTCTTTTTTCTCTAAACTCACACGCAGGTTCAGAAATGGAAAAATGAGCATGGGGTCAGCCGTTAGCCTTGGCCCGTAAACAGCCCCGATCTACGTAAACAATGATCGGATTCCTGCTGTTAAATGTTTATTTCATAAGTTATTAGAAAGTTGTAAAAATGTCACATACATTCATCGTTCATCGGTCGACCAAAACTTCATACATAATCCCATTGTTGTGAAAATGCGAGGGCGATGCAATTTTTCTAACTAGCACTGTACTTTTTGAAGCACACCTTTAGTCAGGCCCGCTTTTACGTTACATGTGAGGGTGCTATCTTTCTTAGGTGTAGTAGGTATAAATATGGGCCCCCATTTAATGAGGGTCCATAACTATACCACATCTTTTTAAAAAGTACCAAAATTTTTTTCTTAAGCGATGCATCTTGCATAGTTCGGGATGGAAAGTTCCTTGAAGCCACTCGGGAAAAGATGTTGTTGAAATGTATGCCCCACATTCGGCACAATTTAATTCTGCCAAACATGTGCATACTTTCACTGCGCGGGATTGAAAACGCCAGTTATGTTTGGAATTTCAGTAAATATTTTTTTTCCCATAAAATAAATACATTCTCTACTATTTTTTATACTTTTTTTTCCTGTTTTTAAACTTTTCTGATGACTTTTTTGAAGGGGGAAGAAAGTCAGTCAACTAACCTTCGTTCAATTTAAACAGAACAGGGTGGTTTCCTTCAGTCAAAAATATTACTTTTAGTCATTGAAATGGATAGAATGAGAGAAAAAAAATAAAACCATGGACCCAGAAAATACTTTTATTTTCCCAACAGTTATTTTTTAATTATTTTTTTTAACTGTCCGATTTTTCAAACAAGGCGTGGTCTTGATGACGTCACAAATGATGCTCTTTGGCGCATCTTTCTATGGCATTTCCACGTTATGATAATCAAGAAGCGAATTAAAATTGCGCTCTACGCTTGCTATCAACCATATCGTTGCCAGTTCACGTGAGTAAAGATGCAAATGAAATATTTTGCACTGTGAATGGCATTTCATCATTTGTGACGTCATTGGCTGAAGCATAAACATAAACAATGAAAGCGCACCGATTAAAGTAATTTTTTAAAAATATTAAACTTAGTCAAATGATTTAAAAAATGGTCAGATGCTATGTTTTTAAGCATGCTCTTTCAGAAAAAAAAAATACTTTTAATATTTTGGAAACGACCCCATTGTTCTTTTGAGCGAGGAAACAGTCAATAAGCAAAGTTCAAAGGTAAAACATCAATCTTGTGCCTAGCATGTTTACTCTCGCTATCACTTGTCGTTAAAAGGGTATACATGAGTTGATAGGCGCGGTAGGATTTTTTTTAATGAATGTGGCTTGCAACCATTTGTACTCTACACTGTTAAACATTTTCTTGAAATTTTTATGGTAAAAGTTACTGGCCAAGTTACGTACCAAATTTCAAGGTTGCAAGTGCTATGTGGCCTTTGAACGTGAGACAGCCACAAACACTATTTCAAAATTTCTTTGACGTTACTTTGTTTTTTAATATGGAGTGATTGGTTTGTCAATTATTCGAACAATGTTAACTACTGCTGAATTTATAGTCAAAAAACTTCTGGCTTTTGCTTTCATGTGAATTTTCGAAGATTAAATTCACATATATCAGCTATTAGAAACAGCAGAAATACTCATACTGTTTTTTAAAAATGTAACACTGGGTTTTGCTGCGAAGTTCAGCCGAAAATCGAGTTACATTTAGCGATTTAAACGACGCCTGCAGTCCAGCATTGCAATTTACTTTTACTGTCTTATCCAGCTCCACATTTTCCCAGTAGAATGCCTATTGTGGGAACTCCAGTTAACCCCGTTATCCGGTTATATTCTAACTCTTATTTTTTTACACCTGAGCACGTCAAGTCAAAAACATTCCCCCGATGTATGAAAGAGTAAGGACTTGACAGCAGAGGGGATCAAGGTCAAGAAAGCAGAATTCTAACAGTCTAATCCTATCCTGCATACAGTTTGAAGGAAATTTGTACACACATGATAATTTCTTAATCCACCTATTCACTGCTAAATTTGATTGAAACAAAATTTTCTACATTAAAAATGAGTCTTTCAACCGTTTTCACATATTTAGAAGAACATCCCTTAAGTTTTGTTCGATTAACCGAACTTTGCCTTTCCGAGCTAAAGCGCTGGTTGCGACAGGTTCGGATAATCGGCTTAACAGTGTTCTCTTGTTTGCAATAAAGAGATATAAAATCAAAATGGTTTCTTACTGATACCTTCCTCTGTTGAATAGTATTGACGAAATGCAGAGCTAAATGCTGTTATAGTGTCGTTCTGGTTAACTGGATGTTTGATCTTGGACAAGCTCATTTATACGAGAGCAAATCAAAAAG
The DNA here is from genome assembly GCF_026930045.1 of Uloborus diversus. Lineage (NCBI taxonomy): Eukaryota > Metazoa > Arthropoda > Arachnida > Araneae > Uloboridae > Uloborus > Uloborus diversus. The sequence goes on along the minus strand of NC_072734.1, from coordinate 185,106,896 downwards.
CCTTTGCGTCTATTTTTTTTTTCCGTCAAAATATGGCTGTGAATACGAAACAAACATATGCATTCCCAGCAGTGACAGTTCCTTGAACCGTACCAGCCTTATCTGCTTTTTGCTTGAAAGAGCGGAGCTGCTATCAGTCATTTAAGATGACGGTTGTTTTTCAGACGTCTACAACATATGAGCAGCGAAGTGTTATTCGTTTTGCATGGAGCAACGGACAAAAGCACACAGAAATTCACACGGAAATGCACCTACAGACCTTGCCCTGGTGATTTTCACGCTTTCGCTCCACTAAAGAAGTTTTTGACAGGACAGAGATTCACATGTGGCGAAGAGGTCAAGAACGCGGTCCGACGGTGGTTCCACAGGCATCCAGAGGAATGTACCACAGGGGGATCCCTAATTTAGTGCTGCGATGGTACAAATGTCTGAACCGTTGTGGTGACTATGTTTAGAAATAATTTAAGGTACGTAGTACACTACGTATATTTGTAAATACCTGTATGTACCTGTTTCTGGAGAATAAATAATAGGTGCAAAGACTTTTTGATTTGCCCTCGTATTTGGTCTGAAAGAGAAGACGTTTTTAGATCACCACAACTTCCATTGTTATCGCAATGCCAATCAGCTTTCCTCACCCCGTCTTAACATGGAATTGTTTTAGCCTCAGCTGATCGGAAATCAATTTATCAGAGCTAGACTATACGAGGTACATTAGAAAAGTATCGGACCTTTGGCAGAAGAAAAAAAACTCATAGCTTAAGCACTGGAGACCTATCACCGTCAAAGTAGTCTCCTTGGGACTCCACACACTTCCTCCAGCAGTGCTGGTATTGTTTGAAGCATTTTGAGAAGGTCTATTTCGGAATGCGATTATCTCTGCTGTCGTTGCAGCAATTATGTCTCTCTTGTCGGATATCTGGTTCATTTTAATTGCCTCTTGTGTTTGAAGAAGAGCCAGAAGTCGCAGGGAGCCATATCAGGAGATTAAGAAGCTTGTTGAAGCAAAGTTATGTGGTTTTTACATAATCTAAATCAAGGGCGAAACATGTGCTCGCAAATCGTCACCGAAAGCCGTCGTTACGAAAGGTATCCAGTTGGGTGTTGCCCAGTTTCTGGAATAATTTGATACAGCAGCACTGCTAAATTCCTTCCGCTATTTTTCTTGAAATTAAAAAAAAAAAAAAAAAAAAAAAAAAAAAACGCGAGCACTACACACTAGCTCACTCAAACTAGCCAATCAGTGACTAGCGCTATGGACAGACGGGAAAAAATTCCCGTATGCGGACACAGATTAAGGGCAGCTCATGTAAACGAGTTTAATTCATATCCATCACGATATCACAAAAAAAAAGGCCTGATACTTTTTTAATATACCCCGTATATGTCGCTCGGTGGCGTTGATTTTGATCTCGTTCCTTTCGTTCTGGGATTGAATGTCAAAAAAGACATGAATGCTTGATGGGTGATGCACTTGTTCCGATCCTGTCCTAGTGGTTCACTTGGGGTGCATTCGGAAGCAATGATCGGTTACCTCGGTGCCACCGTAAGCGTTCGGAAACGTTTGCGGTGGAACCGGTGACGTCACTTAACCGCGTTCGGAAACGCTGCGGTCATTTTCTGGCGGTCGACTTGGTAGCAACCTGTCGCACCGCTGTCTAAAAGCGGTTAGTAAGATCACAAACATCACACAGTCTGTGTTGGCCAATCCGGTCGTGTTTCATGTTTTGATCGTAAAGCACGTGACTTTCAACTATCAACTATCAAAAGGACCTCTTTCCCTAAAATAATGAAGCACTGCGTGCCAGACATCTTGCCTTCAGTAGACAAAACAAGAGATGGTGGTACTATCTATGGACAATTCGAGACTTTAGAACCAGGCCAGGAGCCGAAAAACTTTCTGGTCCGACACCCCCAGAGGTATCGTTTCACTTGGAGGACATTGTGACCACGAGCATATTTAACGTCGCCCAGTCACCATTAATGACGACGGTGGATCTTCGACCAGCGAGGATCGAACCCGAGACCCTCCGGCCCCAAGTCCAATGCCTTACCGATCAGGCCACCACGGCCTACCCGTGACTTTCCCATCACGAAAAATACGCTTTGATTGAAGCGTCGTTTGCTGCTGAACTAGAACTACCGCGGTGTAACCACGAGCGTTCGGAAACACAGCTGTTCTACCAGGCTTCCTAAAGAAATTCCAGATACTTCATAACCACACCGGACTAACCACGCGGTGTAACCGGTGGATTATTTCCAAACGCAGCCTTAAAGTTGCTGGTTCTCCGAGCTGCATTTAGCGGGCCTGAAAAGTGCATAATTAGTCTGTTATCTGGTTTACAATGCTCCATAAGGACAGCGTCAAGAAAGTATTGTTATATGCTTGACAGCAGCAATTTTTCAATTGTTTCTATTAATGTGCTTTGAAAATGAATGAAACATGGTTTATTTTCTTTTACAAATCTACCATAACTAGCTTTTTAAAAAATTTGAATTCTTCTATTGCATTCCATTATGCCAAAATGATACTATTATTCTGTGTAAATAGAAATTTAACCCCTTAAAAAGAAATTAATATTTAGTTTTAAATTATACAATAAATACATCCGACAAGTAAGCCAGCTTTACTGTCTATCAGTGATAGAAGAAACCTTTTCTTAGTAAATATTTCTGCTTATTAAGGTAAACACACCAGTAGTGTTCACTTCAAGGTTTATATTTGAAAAAGTATGATTCCAGATCTCCCAATGAATTCAAATGTGAAGGAGGTAATTTCTTCTGAACGTTTGATGCACTTTTGAATCCATTGGGAGACTTGGAGTCCTATTTTTTCATATATAAACCTTGAAATGGCCACTACTAAAGCACTGTCTACTACTGGTGTTTTACCTTATTTATTCATTTATATTTATTTATCTATTTTTTCTTTGAGTTCCGAAGTCCTTGAAAATATTTGTTAATATTCTTAACAATTCGCACGTATAGAATGAAAGCGGCACTGCTCCAATTAAATTATAATTTGTAAATGATTGATTATTTTTTTGGGGGGGGGGGGGGGGGGCTCAGTGGCCGGGAGCGGTCTCAGTGACTGCTTGACAGTGGCACACCTGAGGCGGTGGGTTCGACTCCCACCCTCGCTCCGGTTGTACTTTCCCTTCTTTGTGATGTAAATTCTTTCATGTGTTGTTTATATGTGTAGTAAAATATAACATGCGTAAGGGAGGCAAAGCACTCAGATTGTAGTCCTCATCAAAATAAATCTGTGCAATTAAGCACCGAAAATAAGAAAAGAAAAGAAATATTGATTTGTTTTCTCTGGCAACAGGGTGGAAGACTTTGTAGCCGTGTTTTTGTAACGTTTTTGTCGATGAGCACTGCCAAGGTGGCACGTATGCTGTTTTCATAAAGATTTGTTTTTCTGAGCATCGGGATTTGTTTTTCTGTGCATCGGATTTGTTTTTCTGATATTCTTCTAAATTGTTTTATGTGTATTAAAATAAAAACGTTATTAGGTATTGCATTGTGAGAATTTTGCAATCCTGTAGAAAATAACTTTCTAAAACTGACTGTATGAAAGTGTGTCGACATTAAAAAGAATAATTTTGCTGCCTTCACTTTGGGACCTAGAAAAATTTAAAATTTGGATGTTTCACCCTTGGCAGAAGGGGGTAAGTGCTCTTTTTCATTATTTGTCTTTAGTGCTATTTATTGCATTTCAAACAGTGGGAAATGTGAGATTGCTTTTTCGTACGTGAACTACATGTGAGGCAGTGAGAAGTAAAGGGATGCAAGTGGACATTTTCAAGTTTTGAGTAAAACGCGTTTAAAGATCAGATCCTAGGTAGGCTTTCATTGAATTTTTTTTTCTAAATCATGCTGTGTAGCAGCACCTACCAGGGCTACTAGTACCATCTCTTGCCCCAAGACAGAGGAGAGGTTCACCTACCATGTGTACTGGTTATCTCCAAATTTTCAATTTTGTCACTTACATCCTTTGCTTCTCACTGCCTCATGTATTTGTAATAAAATTGAAGAGAAACTTAGTTACAATAAATAACAGTATTAAAAAGTTTGAGATTTAAAATATTTAGTTTGAAGAAAAATTTTGCTTAAAAAAGTTTAAATAAAGAAGTGTCGACTTTAATAGCAGTAATGCAGCGAGAGGTTTTTCATGGGGGGGGGGGGGGGGGTCGTATGAAAGTATTTAAATTTAAGGTCGAAAAGCTGAATGTTAGGTTCTTGTGTGTTCCTACGTACAATTTTGAACCTTTTGGGGGGGAGGAGGTGCGGGGGGGGGGGTAAGACTCCACTATTCTTTTTCTTGGCTCGCCACTGTGTATTAGGAGAAAACGGTATTCGCCAAACGGGGTTTCCATGATGAGGGGAGGGTCATGAAGCAGACGAACATTTTACTGGTCTTTAGTCTCTTTGTAAGGAGGGAAGGGAGGCTTTCTATATGGTTGAGCCATCGCGGGGAGGGTGGGGGGCAACACTGGATTTGATATCTCACTTGATTTATTAAATATTCACTGTGCGAAATGTTTTCGGGATTCACATACACTTTATGTGCTTTTATCATACATATATTGCTGAAATTAGTAGGAAAACATTCCGTTGTAAGTTGAAATTTAAGTAGTTCATACGAAGAACGATATTCGATAAATAGTTGAAACCAAACAGCGATCGAGCAAATATGTGTTAGTTATGACATTTTTTTTTTTTTTTTTGCATGAAGAAATGCTTTTACTTTTCTTAATTCGTAAAGTTTTGCTACTATTCTTCTCCTGGACAACCATCCTACTTCAGTAGGAATTAATAAATCTTTGTGATCATATCTTCGAAACTCTGTGAATTGCTTTTGATAATGTTAATTTTTAATGAAGGGATTCTTTAATCGACTAAATGATATAAATGAGTAGATATCATTTTTTTCATCTGCTATACGTTTATTTATCTGTATAATTATTTTTCTTAATTATCTTTTGAAACTCTGGAATGTTACCGACTTATAGTTGCAGCCCCATATGGGCATGATCTAATTACATTTCTTCTCTTAAATTTAAGTGAAGTCTTCTCAGTCTAGTTATTAATTGCTTTTTCTGAACTAGTTGCATGATTGAAAATCCCAAAACAGCAAAAAAAAAAAAAAAAAAACTTATGTCAATTGTTTGAGCATAACTCAACATTTTTTACTAGTTGATATTTAGCATCAATCATTAATTTTGAATTAAATTGTATCACTAGAAAAGCGTTACAGTTTTAATTTTATTTGTCAGGTAAGATTTTTAGAGCGCACGTCTATTAAGCATGGCTCTTATCTGATTATAAAGTGAAATAGCCGATTTTTTTTCGCACTTTTTGCTTTTTTATTTCTTTTTAGCCCTGAAAAAAAAAAAAAATAAAATAAAAGCATTTTAAAGAAAGAATAAAACCTTTTTTATGCAATTGATTTATCACCTGTGATACCTTCATATAAACTAATTTTTTAAGAAAAATGTTCGATAAAAATGCATTTCCGGGCCATATTATTCTTAGGATGTGCTTAAACATAAACAAGTAAACAAGTTACTCGATCTTTGATAATGATTAAAAAAAAAATACTTTATCTACCTTAATTTCAATTACTTTTATTGAATTCTTGTCAAACGGTAACAGTTAGAGATCATTACGTTGTACAAAATATTTTCTTGAAAATAATATTTTGTTAGCCTTTTAACAGACTCTAAGATAGAATGATAACTCGCTTTGTATCCGTACGCTTCATCATATACTGTATGGAACACGAGGAGTTATTTTGTGAATCTTTTAAGTTAAAAAATAGTCTTGCTTTTATGATTTTCAGACATCTTGCTTTAGCGATTTCCGTAGGACAACTTAATTCATTTTTCCAGCAATTTCAGTCATTCGCCCTGACTACGGATCACGCAAGAAAAGTACAATTGAGCAGAACTCGAGAAAAAAACATTGAAGTTCAGGAATTGCATGTCAATTTTTTTCTGCATTGTATAAAAGTATTTAAATATTATGTTTTTAAGTAGAAGGATTACGTAAGAAACTATTTCCCAGTTTTCACAAATCCAAAAAAAAAAAAAATGTTGAACTTTTTTTCTAATCTCTTTAACTACATAATAGTCGACCGTGTTAATCTTTATTTTTTTCTAACTAATTAACTAAAATGCATTAATATTTTCAATAGTTTTGTAAAAAAAAATTATTTTTATTTGAATATTTTCATTGCAAGGCATATTTACTAATGGCTTGTTGTAGACAGCATTGCTGATAAAGTCTCCTGAACCAAAAATGTTTTTTTAAAAATGAGAGTTGTTGTTTTAAAGTTATAATTTTTACATTGTCTTTTGTCAATTATTGTTATTAATATTTATAATTAAAAGAATTATTTCCTAGACATTTTTTTACTTTAAAATAGTGTCCTTTTCATTACCAACACTAATCTATTCAACTCTACAGGTGGGTTGAATGGAACGAGAGGCTGAGGAGTCGGAAGGAAAATGTGTCCACTCCGGCTTTGAACTCCGACTCTGGCTTTATTTATTTATTCCCCCTCATGGGAAAGGGGAAAAAGTCTAAATAGAGATTTGAAATATTAATTCCTTTTATATGAAATTTTTCTGTTGTATTTTACTGTAAACCTAAGATGCATACAACGTTAGAAATTTAATTTTGTAAATAAAATTTGCTAATAGTTACTATTTTTAAAGTGAGATTACTAAAAAATCGCATTTTTTAAATAAATTAAAAATTAATTTGCTCCCCTTTAATGTTTAACAAATAGATGTTGATTAAATCGTGCGCTTTCAATTTTTGAAAGCTGCAATTTGAGAGAAAAAAAACTTTTTTGCTAAGACAAAAAAAAAAAAACCTGTCTTGAGAGAAGGCGGTCCACCCTGGGTGACACCCATCTGGTGGGTGACACCCCTAGTTAATTTCACAGGGTTTATAAAAAAATATAAAAACTTTAATTCCGAAAAATTTCCCCAATAAATCTTACATTATATTTCATCCATAAAATTTAAATGTAAAAAAGGCACTATATTGCAAGGACAGGACGGGTACATGCACGTCTGGAGCAAAATTTACGTAAAATGCTGCGGTATACAGCTTTGTACGAATAGCTTGTACTATATCTATATTTCTTTTTCGATCAATTTTTAATTTTAATTCTATTGGCTGCTTTAGAACTAACCTTAATATGAAGATTTTAAGACTAACTGCAATTATTGAGTGTTGTAACTAAGAAATGTTAGGAAAAAACTTAGAAAATGTTAGGCAACATAACCGTTTGCTGACAGTTGCTATTAGTTAAAGAGAATTAAAAAACAAGCAAATTAGGGGACGGCGTAGGAAGCTATTACAGAAATTTCGATAAACAATCAAGCCAGCTGGTTGACAATGGCAGTTATTTTCTCATTAGTAGGCCTTTATATATTTAATCGAACCAATTGGTAGTCAGTTTAAAAAAAAAATGCAAGGAGAGTCGGTGAAAATTAAAGAAAGAGAAGCCCGGAGTCGGAGCCGGCATGTTTTCCAACGACTCCGACTCCTTTACCCCAAAATCAGTCCGACTCCGACTCCACATCCCTGGGTTTCATTAACATTACTTTTATTGCTCGATACAGGTAACTTTTTTCAAGTTTTACTACATTTTTTTTAAAACGTCAAATGTGTTATGAAATTATATTGAGCATTTGTAATTAATCCTCCATTCATTATGTGGCGTTATTATATAAAGACTTTAAATACTGTCAACTCAATTAAAACTGTTTACACAAAATTTTATCTGACGGTCAAAAGCTGAAACTTCTATTGTGCAAAGAAGGCTCACGATCTTTTTTCGATACAAAAAGGTCGTAAATATTCCGCGACACTTCCAGTCAAGTGGGGGGAATGCTGTTAATAATCCGATATCTCAACTAGCGGCCTAACTTCCTGTCATGTAACTTTTTTTTGTAGCATTATTATTGACGCTGGAGTGGCAAAATTGTCGAGGACCTACTTGTCAACTCTGTCCTTCATGTGTGGTGATAAAAAAGATGTAGGATTACAGATATTGTCGCCATAAACTCTGATGACAAAAGAATGTCATGTGGTGTTTAATCAATGATTGGCTAAATGTCTGAGAAAAGAGGGAAGGCGGTTAGTTTCAGCAATAGGTCATAAAGTTGTTTTGACATTATATTGTATTGTCTTGTACTGTATTCAGTGGCGTAACTAGGGAGGAGCGGAGGGGGCCGGCCGTAACGGCTTCGTAACTTTTTTGGGGGCGGCAATTTCACACTTTTGATGCAAAAAATTCAATGTAAGGGAATCCAATACATTGAATTTTTTGCATCAAAAGTGTGTGTGTGTGTGTGGGGGGGGGGGGGAAGGGTAGAGTAAAAAAGTAAGGGGATCCAATAAGGAAATCAGACTTTTCATCTATTTACTGAAGGAAAAAAAAGGCCTTTGAATTGTAAAGTTTTGGTACGGCTAATGATAATAAAATTATTCTAATACAAAACATATGTTGTTCGTGTGGACATCTCAGCATTATTCTTTGTTTTTCCTCTCCCTTCATCTGAATATACATACTGAGGGAAACTGCAGTGTAAAATCACGGTACCTCTTTTTTTTCACTCTAAAGGTTTACTATAGTGGAAGAAGAAATAAATTTCATAGCCTTTCGTTATGTGATTTATCTACCACTTAATGTTAAGAAAGATCCTTGGAAACCACCTTGTTATAAAAAAAAAAAATCTTTTTTAAAGCGAAACTGACAACAAGAGTAAGGGGAGAAAAGTCTCAAATGGAGGACAATTTATTGCTCAACTTCGGGATAACACTATTACGAAAATTGCTTTGATTGGTCTTTGATTACAAAATTTTCATTAAGATGGAATAAATTTTATGTAAACATTATGAAAGCACTTATTCACAACTCAAATAATATTTAATGTTAATATTACTGTTTTGTATTAACAATATTCCTTTACACAATGATTTTCACATTTAGTCATTCGTTATAATGAAAAGTTTTTAATCAATAAAATGTCTAGGCAAAGCCTTTTACATTTACATCAAAAGTAATGATTTTCGATTCACAACTCTTACTTCCAGGGATGCCCCCCTCTTAACAGCAAGGGCGCACGCCCCTAAATATCTAAAAGACCCCCCTAAAGCAAAAGTCCACTAAAATTGAGAAAAATACCCCTCAAAAGGCCCCTATAAAAATTTTAATGGCGTAGTCTGCGCTATGAACCCCCCCCCCCTAGGTGGGCACCCCTGTTTACTTCTCATAAATTACAGTATAGTTGATCGATTGTATCCTCTATCAGTAAAGAAGAGAATCATCCGAATTTGGTGATATAGCAGTTCCGGATCTTAGTAAAATAGCCTTCGTAACCTGGAAGGCAACTTCTGAGTTTGTCAACATTAAGTGATTCGCTCAAGCACGGACACACATAACTCCCTTTGAGAAACCAAAGAGACCCTAAAATTGTGTTTCTAAAACTTCTAATTAGGAAAATTTCTGCGGAGAAGCCCCTTAATTTACTCCTTCCAACTGTCACAAAGCTTCAAATGCATTTTCAAAACTTCAATTTTGAAAAACTTCTGGAGGAGAGCCCACTTACTGGCCATTTTCTCTTAACTTTGCCAAACATAGCCTAAAACAGCATTTTTTTTTTTTTTTTGGGGGGGGGGGGTCCGTCTTTAAAACCCCTCCTCCCAGCCCCTGCGTAGTCTAACATTTCTAAAGATAGCTTTAAAGTGTGCTTTCAGGGCGGCGAATTCTGACCTCTTCCCATATAATAAAAATGAAGACAGCTTAAAATTGTGTTTTTAAAGTCTCAATAAATGTCACATTTTTTGGGAAGAGCAACCAAACCTTCCTATCCCTTAACGTCGCAGAACAGCCTAAAAATGCAGTCTTAGGCCTTCAATCTCAGAACATTTCTGTTTAACTTCCATATCAACAAATTCCTCAGAGCAGTCGATTTCTGACCGACCTGACCCTTCCTGTAACGTGGTTAAAGGAGTGTAAAATGTGTGTTGGTAGTGTAAAATGTGTGTTTAGGACATCAACTTCAAACTTAAAAAACTCTTGAAGCTTTAACTTTAGAAAAATGCTAAGGAAGAGGCTCTAAATGTCCACGCAGTCACCTAACATCGCAAGCTGGCTCAAAGTTTCGTTTTTAGAAATTTCTGAAGAAAGTCCGCGAAGCCTTTTTTTTCCCCTCAACGATGAAGGGATTAAAATAAACAACAATTTCCAGAAAGATTTCGAGTGGGAAATCCTCATCTGACTTCTCTCTCATAACGTTGTCTCTCAAAAAACGATTAAAATGATGTTTTTAAGATTCCATTTTTTAAAAATGTTTTACAACTTGTTGTTTATATCAATCTAGCTTTTATTTAATGACTTCTTTTCTTAAATCGTGGATTATTTTACGTTTTAAGGGATAATTTTAATTGTTGGGTAATTTATCTTTCTTTTGATGGAACTCTTTGTCTTGTTTAATACCTAGTTTTGTTTAAAAGTTCGCTAAAAGGACAAAATAACGTATGTTATGACCAAGCAAAAAAAAAAAAAAAATCTTTAAATATTTTAAATTTGAATGAGTCAGAAGATGTATGCAACTGTACTCTACGTCACATTTCAAAAGTCTTGCTTAAATTAATTTCAAAAATTTTTTCTGTTAACAAATGACTGCAAAACACGGATATCCACACACATATATCATATATTTAAATTCATAATGTGTTATGTTTGTGAAAAATGCATCAATTCAGAAAATAAGCAAACCAATAAATAAGTGTTATTCTTCGCTCTCAATTATAAAGTTAGATGTATCATATACATATGCGTAGAGTTACATATAATATGTCGCACAAAATATTTTCATGGTTTAACCCCACTTTCCCCGACATTTAAAATTTCTTCCCCCTCAAATATATCAAAACTGAAAAACAGGAAGAAAAGAAATTTCGTATCGGCGAAATTGGGGTTGGGGGGGGGGGGGAGAGACTGTATTCTAATCTTATTCTTTAATGTTTATCTGCTTAAATATAAACAAACTACATAGCTCATTGGGCTTTCTGTTTTAAGATTCTAAGTCTGCGCGCATGCGCAGTCGCTGCGGCAAATTTGTGACATCCGCGATTTAACGTCTAGGATGGACTGTTGGATCTATTTTATTAGTTTTGATTAAATTTCTTTTCCAAAGTCAACTTTTGAATAATCGTTAGATCTTAGATCTGTTCTAGCCTTGCAATTGCAGTCAGAGATTAACAAACCCTTTAAGCTGAGAGTAAGTACATATGAATTTAGGGGAAATTAGTGATTTTCAAACTTTAATTACTCCGGCTCATAATGTCCCTGGGGTTTGAATTTTTGTATATGTCCTCAATGCCCCCCAAAGAATATGTATACAAAAAATCATTGCCATAGCCCCCTGGGGGGCTGCTGCAGAACCCCGGGAAGGTACGATTTGTGGGGTAAAAACGAGGGGGAGGGGGATCAAATGACACAAAAGGCACATCAGTAGAGCACAAGGAATGTGTGTGTGAAATTTCAGCTTGATTCCTTTTTTCGTCTGGGCTGTAGCCCTGTCAAAGAAAGCGAAAACTTTTTTGAACAGCGATTTTATAACTTTAATACCTCTTCCCCCTGATGGTCCAGGGGATTGTATTTTGGTTTACGGCGTCAGGGGCCACTAGAGATTGAGTGTACCAAAAATCAACTCCGGGGGTTTTCATGGGGCTGAGATACAGAGGGGTGAAAAACCCAAAAAACCCCAACTTGTTCTGTCGTGTAAACTTGTTCTTGGTTGCTTTTATTTTCTTTCGTCTTTGGCGGTGGATTTGCTTCTGTTGGCTGCTGACGTTTGGTTTCCTTGGCAGGGCGGGACGCTCCCGCGTCCCGTGATAAGAAATAACTTTAAATAGCACAAATAATAGATTACTGCAGACGTGTGTTTCGCCATTACAAGGAACTCCTTTTTCAATGCAAAAGAAATGAGCTCCTGGACAAATGCTTTTTTCGGATATCTTTTGATTCATAAGCTCATTCCTTTTGCATTGAAACAGGCGCTCCTTGTATTGCCGAAACACGTGTCTGCAGTTATCTACAATTTGTGCTATTTGATGCTGGTATTTCTTATTTTACTATTTGTGCACAAAGGTATGTAATTTACTAAAGTATGTATGGTTCGTACATAAGTATTTTATTAAGGGTTTCCAAACAATTTGTTTTCGGACAGGAAGAATATTAGGTTTTCCCAGCTTGAAACCATTGGGAGCAAAAATGTTATTTCGGATCTTGATGAAATGCAACAGCATTATAAAGAATCAGTTAATATTTAAAAAAAAAAAATACTTTTACATAAGAAAATTCTAAAAATGCAACTTGAAATAAAGAAAAAAATACCGCATCTCCCAAGAAAAAAAAATTGTTCTTTATGGAATAACAGTGACAAACGAAAAAACACGTAACTTCTTTCCTTTACTTTAATTGTGAAATAAAAGTAAATTTATTAGATTAGTTCACTAACTCACTTTAACTGCATTCTGTTCTTTATGCTTTGGTTCTAAATTACGTACTTTTTTAGAAAACAGTTAAACTTAAGTTTCATTGATGATATTCATTACCTTTTCAATTGCAGAAAGAACAGCACATTCCGCATTTATAAAGTTTCACTGAAACGCTTTTAAAAAGTAATTAAAGATTTAGAAGTCTTCTAAAAGGCGACTCGAATACTAATATGTAATTTTATCGTACTTAAATATCTTAATTATTTTATCTTTCGATAAATTCTTCATTTTCTAATACATCACTACAGTCTCCCCATAACTAGAGAAGTAATGCTTAATACATTTTTAACTACCATAAATGTTATTTTCTTTATCATAGTCCAATGATAATTACTTATCAAATACCATTTATCTAATAGCGTTTAATAAACAGCATGCAGTGGAGGCAAAAGGTCTTGTGTGTGTGTGAACACAGTTATTTAATTTTTTTTCCTGATTTTTGTGTTAGAGTTGATTGTTTACCATGAAATATTGCATTATCTTACCTCTTGTCATTGATTCTGATGTACGTTTCATACTCAGTTCATATCTGTTACTAGTTATTTCCTTTTACCAAGTAAAGGAAGTACTGTATTCGTAAAAAAATTTTCATTCAAAAATCAGCCTTAATTTCCATTTTGCTCTTCCCCGAATAAATACTGTTTTTTTTTTCAATCCGAACACACGTGGGTATATGCTTAAGAACGTACAGAAATCCGAAATATCCATTTTGACGATCCTCGAATTAGTTACAACGAGTTTTCTCGTGACGTCCGTATGTACGTATGTATGTGCGTATGTATCTCGCATAACTCAAAACCAGTACGTCCTAGAAAGTTGAAATTTAGTACGTAGACTCCTAGTGGGGTGAAGTTGTGCACCTCTCTTTTTGGTTGCATTCGGATGTTCCAAAGGGGGTCTTTTACAATTTTTTAGGGGGAAATCATTGTTAATTTCAATGAAAACTCAAGTGGTGTTATAATTTAGCAAACGTGGCAATACACCGCTAAGCTTTTGATTGCCAAGTTTTTTCGAAATCTTGGGGACTAACTTAGCGGTTTTTTTTAAAGCCTGGGTTCATTATTGGCGATATTTAGAGTTAACTATTGAATCACATTAAAATGTCTAATATTGAGAAAATTAGTCTGTATCATATTTTTTTGCTTCAGTTCGCAGCTAACTTGGAGTAAAAATATTTAAGCGTTTCCTTGCTTGCTCCGTGGCTTTATTATCATTAAATTGACGTAAAAAGAAGTCACGTGATTCACACATCAGCTTCTTTTTAAATTCCACAGCAAGGTGTTGTAGTACAGATGTTTGAGCACAAGAATGTGTACAGAATAACGCAGTATAGAATACTATGATGTAAATAATGTCAAGCAAATTTACGTTTATCATCGACCTAGGATTAATACTTTAAACATTTTTGAGACTCATCGATATTAACTTGAAAACTTCATTCCGTTGCTTATTGTGTCAATATGACAGTTTATTCATTTGGGATTGACTTGACCCTCGTTGAGTGAAAATTACATTTCGAGGGGAAAAAAAAGATTTTTTTATATAAAAAATGTGTCAACAAAGATTTAAAAAATGATTCCTTGATAGGAAAATAGTAATAGTATACATAAATCTTCACAATGAAAAAAGTGTATTAACTATACCCCCTGGCTCCCTTACTTTATTTTGCTTCAAATTTCTTCTTTAAACTAGTTCTTCCACCAGAATTTATTAACAGCTCCTAAACTATTCGTTTCTTGCGTTTTTTCCCAAACAGCTCCTAAACTATTCGCTTCTTGGTTTTTTTTCAGTTGAAGTCATTTTAGTAAATCAATAAATTAATCTAGCTTAACGCAGTTGAACGTGAAGATTAGTTCTAAAAACATGGACAAAGATACTAAAATATTGTGAAAGAATCACGTATATTGTGGCTATACTTAAAATATTTTTGCAGAAGTAATGTTAATTCGAAGCAGGAACATCTTCTCTTGTGGTTTACAAAGATTAAAACTTAAGACAAATATACTTTGAGGGAAAAGAAGCTTAATATTTTCTAGTTTTTACGTGTTATGTATTTGCATTTACTAAGTACGAAACCAAATATTTGCTTAGTGGATTTTTGCAGTCAGTACCTTAAGTACAAATCTGCTGGATTAAAATTTCATTCCTCCTACGTATTTGTAATGAGCTACTAAATCTACATCCGCATTTTTTTCCCCGCGTTGAGTAGTTTAAGAGCGTCTTTGCCGATGATCTTAACTGCTACGAAAAAGCAAACAAGTAGTAGAGTTTAAAATAATATCAGGGGAATGCAAAAAAAAAAAAAAAAAATGTTTTACACCTCTCACCTGCAAATATTGACTTTTTTTCATTTTCTACCTAATAATAATCGTTGATGGCTGTTTTTAGGAATATTTTCAGTATTTGGTTGTTTGACATTTAAATACTATGGAATTTAAATGTCATAGACATAGTTATGTCCAAAGCCTGTATATATATATACGAAATGACGCATCAGCTTAAGATGAGCCATTTTGGATCTGAGCGAGAGTTTGAGTGGTTTTTTTCTGGCGAGTTATCGGGTCTGGTGATTTTTCTGCGAGCAACTATTAGCGCCACACGTGAAATGTTTGTTAAATAAAATATTTTTTTTTGGCCAATTTGGAAAAACCCAAAGATTTGCGCAACGACGAAAAATTCGATTCAAAATGACTATACGTAAGCAAATGCGTCGGCATGTATATATAGCGGTTCGCTATATATGACCTTAAATATAATGTCCCTATGTAATACCCGTACACTGTTAAAAATTTTCCGGAAAATTTACGGTAATTGTTACTGGCATCCATGTTGCCAGTAACTATTACCGTAAAAATCAAATGTTACTGTAAAATTTTACGGTTTCCTCGGTAGGCCACAGCAACCAATTGGCGCTGGGATCGCTTATTTCTCCGGTATAAATTACCGTAAAGATCAGCGATGCGTTAAGTCCGCCATTTTACAGTAACAATTACCAGAAAATCTTCCTGAATTTTTAACAGTGTATATATATCTCCTGTATATATAGCGTATATATAGCGGGTCTAGTTATGTCCATAGACATAAATCTTTCTTACTTAAACTGTATCTTGTTTTGAAATCGAAATCTAAACTTAATAAGAAAGTTAGAAAAGTAAATACGTAATGATAGCCATAATCTGCTAAAAAAATATCGTGCTATCTGTTATGGGAAAAATACGATGAAACAGTTGATTTAAATGCATCCTTTATAATGATAAATTGAGTTTTATTAGACATTTCCAATTTTCTCCATTCATTTAAAATCAGTTTCAGCTCCAGAATTTACCGAGTTGACATTCTTTTTGGATTTAATTAATGGTGAAAATCAAGGGAAAATGTATTTCCATTTTTTTTCCTGAGAATATTCGCTTGTTCATGTAAGGTAACTATTTATAAACTAGATAATCTCCCGTCGAGGTATGACGGGTAAAAGTTGAATGGATTAATTGCCTCTTTGGTGATAGTTTAATAGTGGAAATTTTAAACGTAACTCCAGTGGATGAGCCCTAAACTCCTGTAGAAAGCGTTCATTGTTGATCACTTTTTCGTTTCTTTACTCTCCTGAAATGACACAGTCTTACCAGTAAAACAGTTAAGTTACCGGATCTAGTTTAGCCTTGTCACAATGATACCCTTTTAATTTTTTTTTTTTAGTTTGAGTGTGTGTGTATATATATATATATCATTGGCGTAGCACAGAACTTTTCTAATAAAATAATAAAAATATATAAATAAATAAAAAACATTTTTTAAAAAATAATAACATAAAAAAATAGAGCGAAAAAATAAAAAGAAGAGAGAGAAAGAATGTTGAGAAAAATTTTGGTGGTATTTTGCGCAATTGAAGTGGGGGGGGGGAGATGGACACACCTGACTCTATACTCAATGTCATAAAACTAACTACAGGCACCAGAATTCTCACCTCTTTGCTCCAATCTTAAAGTTATCAATTTTAAAGCCTAGAGCGCAGAGATCGCATCGACAACATTCCTCTCTCTATCTTACTGTTTTTTTTAAACATTTCCCGAAAAAACTGTCTAGAAGGGTGAAACACTCTACCCCCCCCCCCTCTCCTTCATTTTGCTAAAATAAGGCAAAGAAAAAGGAAAAATTAATTTCAATTCTGAAATTTTGAATTCAAATTATGTTTTTCGAAATCACGAGTTGCGACAGGACCCTACTCATTGGTTACTACCCTACTCACTTGTTTCTAGACACGGCTCCTGTCCCTCCAAGCCTACCTCTCCTCTTGAACGGAGACGTATGTATTAGTTGTGTATGTGTAGGCTTTTGTGTGTGTGTAGACCTGTGTGTATGCACGTGTGTGTGTATGCGCGTAAAGGCGCGTGTGTATGTGTGAGTGCGTATGTGTATGAGCGTGCGTGCGTGTGTGTGTGTGAGTGCGTATGTGTATGAGCGTGCGTGTGTGTGTGTGTGAGTGCGTATGTGTATGAGCGTGCGTGTGTGTAGCACATGGACGCCACCGACCAGGAGCGGGGACGGAGTCGCGCCTGCAGGTGACGGTGGGGATTGAAAAAGGCACGGACATCAAAGACGGTCAAATGAGAACAATAAGCAATCGTGATTTCTCAAAAATGAGCAGATGCGCCATATTTTTTTGGGAAATGGTTAGTCACGTACTCTTGATTCATTTAAGCGGCTTGTTTGATTCAAATATCCGGCAGCTTTTCAATCTTAAAGCTAGATTTCGTTCTGTGTTTCAGGATTATGATTCATTAAAGCGGCTGATTCAATTAACCACTGATTCAAATATCCGGCGCTCACTGTAGTAGAATAATTGGATAGTCTCATGCAAGAATAAACCATTATGAATAAATAAAATGAATGCAAGTTTTGTGCATCAAAACAATGGTAATTCAAATTGCTTCAGACGTGCTTCGGTGTTACAAGGAACATCCTTTTCAATACGAAGAAGTGTGATCTTTTTCATTCATTTAATTTTCAAGCAAACTGGTATTTATTCGTTATCGTCATCCATAATGTTTAGTTTTTGTTTAGTTTTCAATCAGAAGATTTAAAGTTCGATTAATTTAGAAAAGTACAAAAATAACATAATTGAATTTTATAAACTGGGAAAGCAGTACTACCTAGTAATACTTGACATGTTTATTTTTAACTTATTTAAGACAGAAAGCCACGTTTGCGGCATATTTACATGTTAAAGTCGAAAATGTAAAAAAAATCCCACAGCTCTCTCTGGCATAAGACCATCCTATTTTTTATAACAGTAGAAAATCGCCCGTCATGGTATGACGGGTAAAAATTGCTTCTACATTTGAACAAAGCCATTGTCTGTTTGATGATGTTTTGATAGTTGAAATAGTAACCCTGAAATAGTAAACTTCAGTGGATTAACCCTAAACTCCATTAGGTAGCGTTCATTGTGGACCCCTTTTTCGTTTCTTCATTCTCCTGAAATGACTGTTTTACCGATAAAACAGTTTAGTTACCGGATCGAGTTCAGCCCTGTCAAAATAAAGACTTTCCCTACATGTCAAACATTGCCAAAAAATATTCAAATTATCATGCCATGGCGCGAGTTTCATTGTTGATGATGTCAGGAGCGGTACTCGATCATTTGCTATTATATATATGATGATGTTGTGGCATTGCGCAAGACACTTGACCACAAATAACGTTTTGGAAACTCTTTGACAAACCAAAATTACTACAATCGTGCGAAGTCAAAACATAACTACAGTTGAACTTCGTTATCACGTCACCCTTAGAACTGTTTACAAAGTGTCACCATAGTCGAAGCGACGTCTTAACCGGAATAAATCAAAAATACTCATATAAATAATAGCCGATGATCGAGTAACCCGCGCGTTTCAACAATAAAACTAGCCCCACGGCATGATTATTTGGTAATATGTTTTGATTATGTTTAGCATGCAGGGAAAGGCTTTATTGTGACAAGGCTGAACTCGATCCGGAAACTTAACAGTTTTACTGGTAAGTCTGTGTCACTTCAAGGGAATGAAGAAAAGAAAAAAAATGGTCAAAAATGGACGCTACCTACTTGAGTTTAGGGTTAATCCCCTGGAGATAGGATTACAATTTCACCTATCAAAATATCACCAAACAGGCAATGGCTTCGTTAAAATTTAGAAGCAATTTCCACCCGTCATACCTTGACGAGGACTTTCTAGTTTTAGGGATAATGAAGAAACGTAAAACGGGTCAACAATGAACACGACCTACTAGAGGTGCGACATTGATGGCAAAACATCGATATTTCAAAACATCGATGTTAGAAATTAAAGCATCGATGGTATTGATACGTCGATCAAAAAACATCGATGGTTCAAAACATCGACCTTTTTATCAATGTATTACATAAATTTTTGAATATACTACAGTAATTTAAGCAATACAAAAGAATGCGTACCAGACGAATATATTGAAAATACTGAACCTCAAATCATAAATATAATTTAATAAGAATAATTTCGCATCATCTTGGTATTATAGTAGGACAAAAATTGATAATAAGACAAGCACCGATTAATACAAACTGGTTATAATAATAAGGAAATATTTTCAAACTGAATGAAACTAAAAGTAAATTTACATCAAAAAAGAATCTAGGAAAAAAATGTATCATAGCACTTACTGTCTGTTGAATGATGAGAAAAAGTTGTGCTAATTATTTTAAAAATGAAAAATTAATTCTAACAATTATTTTTAAGAGCAAGAAATATGTGTTGTACTGTTAGTTAATAATTAAACACAAATTGTAAGTAATAGAGGGACGATTTGTTGGGGGGAATCGATAAGTAACCCCGAATATTGGTGTTGACAGTTTGGAGAAAAAGAAGTTTGTTTACTTTGTCCCCCAGAAGCGCATTTCCTTTTTCGCAGACTGTCCCACTAGCCAGAGAAACATCTCCTTCCGATGGAACAGAAGTTGCCATCACTATCAAATATTTTAAAGCAACTTTTACGAGCTCTGAATTTTTAAAGTTATAAGTTTCACCGTAGTAACGTATAGAATTTTCCTTTAGTTTAAGAACTGGAGCCTTGAAATAGACTGCAAGTTCTGGCACCAGACGATTTCTAGTGTCAGGTTCTTCCAATAGCTTTGACCTCTTCCTCACTCTCAGGTTAATCTTCTATTATCTTGTAGTGAGCTTCCCAAAAATCATCCTCTACACAGAAAAATTGATCTTATAAAATGGGTGCAAAAAAATGATTTTTTTTTTGGCAATTCCATAAGTAAACTTAATTACCTAGCGAGAAAGTTGGAGCTAATTTTATGATAATTTTCAATTAAAATGCAAAAACATCAATATCGAAACCAAAACATCGATGGCCCAAAAACATCGAAAGTAAAACATCGATGTTAAAAACAGCGATGTTTTAACAAAAACATCGATTTTGTAGTAAGTTACCACCCTAAAGCCAGGGCTAAGGCAGAAATACTTAAAATACACCGCCAGCTCAGTTATTCCATCCGAGGACTGCAGTTTCGTGCTTTTTAGCACTCATCAGCACGGAATAGGAATCACATGAGCTGGAGGCGAAAAATCTCTTAAGGGAGCCTAGAGAGCCAAACAAACTGGTAGCTAATGCAGAATTAGCAAACCAGATGATGTAACTTACTACAAAATACCTTAGCTTTGCCATCAATCTTTGAGTTAAACCGCACCATTGTTGCGGTCGCTCATCTGGTTTGCTAATTCTGCATTAGCTACCAGTTTGTTTGGCTCTCTTGGCTCCCTTAAGAGATTTTTCGCCTCCAGCTCATGTGATTCCTATTCCGGGCTGATGAGTGCTAAAAAGCACGAAACTGCAGTCCTCGGATGGAATAACTGAGCTGGCGGTGTATTTTAAGTAAAAAACATCGATGTTTCCAAAACATCGATGTCGCACCCCTACTACGTACTAGAGTTTAGGTTTCATCCACTGAAGTTAGGTTAAAAATTCAACTATCAACATATCATCAAACAGGCAATGGCTTCGTTCAAATGTAGAAGCAATTTTCACCCGTCATACCTTGACGGGAGATTTTCTAGTCTTATTCATTATTGAGTTTTCGCATTTTGAATGGTTTTTAGAGGCACAAAGCACGCATCAAAATCCGAGTCTCATTCCAACAGCCAATATTCTCTACTTTTCTCCTCAAAGTTGAAACTAATGAAAATTGCATGAAGAGGAGTTAAGTGTTCTTTTATGTTTCAATTGATTTCAGTTCTGTAATTTGAAGGAGGATCGCGCTTAAAATTTTAGCAGAGATTCATTTTATCACTTATGTTCTTGCAAAACAGTTTCAATCACATTCCATCGACTGTCTCAGTTTTTTTAAATTTCAAATCGCTTTGTCTGGTGTATTGAAATGCTTCAAAGCACATGACATGGTATTGAATACTCTTAAAGTTACGATACTAAAAGTCTTTAGCTTGAGCATTAAATATGCAGATATTTATTTATAGTTTAAGTGACTTCCGACACATGCAGCTTATGTACTGAGCAAACAATAATGATCATTCAAGGTGTTTTATAACTATTCGCATAGGGAAATGACTACAACTAAAATAGAATGACTGCAACTAATATAGCTACAACTAAAATATTTATATTTGTTTTACTCAAGAAACCAGCAACGGTTTCGTTTTCAGTTATGATAATTGGGTTGTTTCGGAAATTTTAAAAGCATTTTGTTTCTTAAAGACAGGATTTAACCATTTTAAAAATCATTTGACAATGTTTAATACTTTAAAATTTTTTTTAATAGGGGGGCAGATTCATTTCTTTTTTATGCTTCTGCTCATGACATCACAAATGATAAAATGACATTCACTGAAGCCATTAGCGCAAAGCGTAATATTTTGGCGTTAGATAAAGATAAAAATATCATAGCGCAATAATAGTAATGAATTTCATGTTTGCTTCAGAAAAGCCTCCATTCAAAATTTTTAACTGTTGCTATTATTATTACTGTTTAAAGGCCACCTTTTTTTTTAACAATGTGCAAGCATTCATTCCGTCAATGGAGTAGCACGCCAAAGAACAGCACTTAGCACGTCATAAAGACCAAGACTTATTTCCAAATTCAGACATTAAAAAAAAAAAAAAAAAAAAAAAAAAAAAAAAAAAAAAACTGTTGGGAAAATAAAAGTTTTTTGGGGTCGATGCTTTTTTTTGCTTATTCTATCAATTTCTGACAAAAATTAGTACTTTTGACCTCGGGAAACACCCCCATTTTCTTTTTATGACTTCATACTAAGATAAAATTATTATGCATTCTAGAAGTTGCTTATAAATTTGCATTACTATTCTAAATTGTTAAGATTATAGCACTATGAATCTAAACAAAGTGTCCGCGTAAAAAATAGATTAAACATCTGAGCGTAACTCAATGGTGAAGAAACTAAATATTTATTTTTTTGGATTAAAAGTTTTTGTGAATTATTCGTATCTTTTGAAAGTAGTCCCGTGTTTTAAATATTGTTCAGAGCAAAGTTATAAACGAGAGCATTTACTTTGATGAGTCAAGTGACTTAAAAAGCTATGTAAACGAAAAATCCTGATTTCCAGCAAGTGAAAATAATTTACATATAGATTGCATTCGTGTGTTATTGTGTTTAGAGCATCGAATTCGTCACCATTTCGTTTACTTGCGTAGCAATTTTGTAAAGCTTCGGCTTAGTTTATTTATCATGAAACTCAAATGCTCAATTGTGCTAACTATATTACAAGGGTTAAGAAACTCCAGGTAGTAGTTACGCGTATACTGTATCTCTCAATAGTAGTTTTGAACGTGACTTTCAGTTACTTCAGTGTAAAATCAATGTTGCTTCGAGAAATGTAATGCTCTGAGAAGCTGTGGAAGGTTATATTTAGGGATTGCAATACCCGACCAAAAATTCAATCCCGGTATTCGGTATTTTTAAAACCCGATCCTGGAATCCCGGTATTTGAAATTTCGCAAAAAATGCTTGAAAACATTGTTTTGTTGCCACATTTCATGATTTTGTGCAAGAATTGTATTATTTATGAAAACGTATTGTGAACAAATATAAAGAAACAAATGTCCTTAGAAAAAATTAAAAAAAAAAATTAATTTGAGTTTTGACCTCTTGAAGTCAAATTATGTTTTTCGCAATCACGAGTTTGTGTGTGTATGTAGGCATGTGTGTTTATGTGTGTGTGTGGGGGGGATATGTGTGTTTGTGTGTAGGGGGGGTATGTGTATGTGTGTGTAGGCATGTGTGTTTGTGTCTGTGTGCAGGTATGAGTATGTGGGTAGTTGTGTGTATGAGTGTTTGTGTGTGGTGGGGAATGTGTATGTGTGTAGGCATACGTGTTTGTGTCTGTGTGCAGGCATGAGTGTGTGGGTAGTCGTGTGTAGGTGTGTGTATATGTGTAGGTGTTTGTATGTGTTTGTGTGTGTATGTGCTTGTGTGTGTATGCGTTTGTGTATGTGTGTAGGCGTGTGTATGTGTGTAGGCGTATGTATGTGTGTACATGTGTTTGTGTGTGTACGTGCGTGTATGTATGCGTGTAAGTGTAGGATATTGACGCAAACCCGGAGACGGTTTTTTTGAACAAAGTTCTCGAGCTTTGCGCGTTCACACAAACAGACGCTTTTTGGAGACTTCATTTTATACTACGTAAAGATTAAAATTTATTTGTCCATTTGTAAAAAAATATATAATTAATTGCTTTTATCACCTATGCATCGATACTTTCTTTAAAATTAAATGTCACATAATAAAATCCTAATAATCAATCGCATTCTAAGAAATGGTAATTTTACAACTTATGGTGAATATTTCAAATCAAATATAGATATATATCAACATTTCTTTGCAAATTACCTTACAAATCAATTCCTTAGAAATAATTTAATAGTAAGGAAAAAATAACGTCTTTATGCTTTACTATTTCGCTTGCACCGTTAAAAAATCATTTGCAATTATCAGAGACTGGTGGGAAAGAAAAGGAATTCTTTCAACTGGTAATCTTTTGTGAAATCTTTTGAGATGAAGCAAAAATATCATAATCAAAATACTAAAGGAAGCTATATCCCACGGAAGACGAAAAAAAGGCATCTAGATTAATCTTCTCTTTTTTTGGATACGAAAGATAAAAATCAATGTAACGGTTGAGAATCGATTATTTTTTAGCATCCGAAGATAAATTTTTCATTACTCTGAAAATGGCTCAGAAACATTCGAGATTTTTTCGGTGTTGCCAAATCGGTAGAATTGTGGCTCTCAGTAAGAAAACATCATGGCGTAAAAAACAGCCAGAGAATGAAGAATCTATTACTGCTGTTAAATGAGGCCATTTTATTTTGCAGTTGGTTCATATGGTTAAGATTATTTCGCTTTTAGTTGAAGATAAAAATATAACATTGTTCATTTCGCATAATTATTAAATATCTATCTGTTCCTGAATATGTTCTGTTATTTTCAGCACCGTTTTTTCAGTAAGCCAACCGTATGTTAAACTAGTGGTAACCCCCCCGGCTTTGCCCGTAGTTCAAAGTTAAAAGTTCACTTGGTTCGCCTGTATATTTACAAATAATGGCTGACGAATTTCTCGCCAATTTGTTATGTTCACTTGCTCGCCAGTGTTACGGTTCCACGTTATGATAGTTTCGTAATTTACTCTTCCACGTTGTGACAATTTGCTCGGTAAAAGTTTCTTAAAATTGGAATAGAAAAAGAAAAAAAATCGAATTTTCGAAAAACCGCTTCGAGGTGCACACCCCCAAGCTACAAACTAACTTTGTGCCAAATTTCATGAAAATCGACCGAATGGTCTAGGCGCTGTGCGCGTCACAGACATCCAGACAGAGATTCAGACAGAGAGACTTTTAGCTTTATTATTAGTAACGATAGAAAATTGATTAAAAATTATCTGCGCTAAAATTTGAGTAAAGTTAGAAAAAAAAGAAACACCCATGTAGCTAAAGCCCAGTTTATCATTTGTGCTTTATTAATGTTTTAGTTTTTTACTTCATTCAGGTTTCATGTTTTTTTTTTCTAATTTCACCTTATAAATGAATGATGAAATTATTTTAACAAAATATTCTTTACAGTAGCTCTCCAAAATTTTATGCCATATTTTTTCCTATCCTTACTTTTTCTCTAAGCAAAATTTCTTATTGATATAAACTTAGTAATTTGAAGCTCTGGCCATCCTACAAGGCTTACAACCAATTAAATGAGTGGCAATTGTTACTGTTAGTTTTCTTTAGCTGAAACCTTCCTCCAATTTGCGCATGTGTGAGGCCTGCTCTGATTTCACCAAAACAGGGAGGGAAACCCGGAAATAAGAGGTGCAAAATGACGTGTTCAGCAGTTCTTCCAAAGTAGTGTTCAAAAACACAGAGATAGCAAGTACGAGCGGAAAGTGCTCAAGCCTCAACTTATCGTCTCGTCTTAAAATGGAATCTTCCCCGAGTGCTCGTCTTTGTCTTCAAGAACGGACAATAACTTAACAAGCAACGATGAAATTAAAAATTTTAAAACCCCCCGTCTGAGTCGCAACTGTAGAATCAAGAGAGATAATTCAAAACCCCTTTAGAAGCCTCATATTATTAAAAACCAATGTCAAGTATTTTATTTGCTACTAGTGGCACCCGCACGGCTTTGCCCGTAATAGAAAAATTAAAAGGTCTTTTGGTTAGCCTGTATATTTACAAATAATGTATGGTGAATTTTCTCGCAAATTGGCTTGTACCCACGTTACAGTTCCACGTTATGATAACTTCGTATCTCGCCAATTGCATTGTGCCCATGTTACGGTTCCGCGTTATGATAATTTCGTAATTTATCATAGTTTTGTTCTTAAAATTGGAACAGAAAAAGAACCACATGGAATTTTCGAAAAATCGCTTCGAGGTGCACACCCCCATGCTACAAACTAACTTTGTGCCAAATTTCATGAAAATCGGCCGAACGGTCTAGGCGCTATGCGCGTCACAGACATCCGGACATCTAGACATCCAGACATTGAGCTTTATTATTAGTAAAGATTAAATAGAAACTAGCAACAGATAAAAATTTTAAATCATTGCGTTTTATTTTCTTGTCGGCCAACAATGAATTCATTTATCAATCACGTGAGTAAAGGCTCAACAGTTAATTAAAATCTGCTTTAGAAAAAACGTTATATTTCGAATTCTATGAAACATGTGAGATCCAAACATATTCTATCAGACGCGGGAAAAAATTCTCTTTATTTTGGTATTAAATTTTAAAATTTTAAACTATGTTTTCACTGCAAAAATCGCGAAAAACCTTTTAGAGGTTTTCAATTAATATCTTCGTTAATTAATGTCATCTAAAGATGCAATCTAGATAAGAACACTCTCGATCAACTCTCTTTTTGAACAAATATCTTTTTTTTCAAAATCGATCCGTCCATTTAGGCACTAGAATGCCACAGACAGACACACAGGTACACAAACACGTCAGACTTATTACCTTCTTCCTTTGTGTTTCGGAGGTTGAAAATAATACCAAATGAAAATTTGGAAAGTTGAGGAAAATAATTTTGAAATGAATCAGTTTTCCTTTAACTTGTTTTGAAATCAGTGATCTTAATGTAATGTTATACAGCACTATTTAACGCTAAGTTGCAAATCCTTTACTATTGAGGGGTGCATGGCATCGTCTAGACAGAAAATTAATATGGCTCTTTAACTAGGTAGAGTTAGAGATTTTTGTATAGTCCGTTTGAGAACCTTGAAGGAGTTCTGCTTTGAAAAATACTTACGTTTTTTTCCCCAGTCGGCTTTCCCAGTTAGTCCAGAAATTCGATTTGATTAGATGTAAACCAATGTATCACTCTTCGGTTACAAGTCCGACGCCCTACTGATCAAGTCATTATGGCCTTTCACAACAAAAATAGCGTCAGTCATCCTTTCGAAAGAAATTAATCAGAATTTATCGCTTCAAAGGACCTTCCTCCAACCTTTGGCTATAACATGTTCTGCGCTCCATAGCGATTTAAATCGGATCTTTCTATTTTTTTGCCCGGATGAGAGGTTTTTGTTCCAGGCGACATCCGGACAACGTTTTACGGAGTCTTTGCACCGAATGGTGCACATTGTGAATCCATATAGGGGAGAATGGGGGTACTTTTTTTTTGATCCTTCAGGAGACTTGTTCCCTCAGATCTCGACACTGCTATACGCACAGCTTTAACTGCTGGCAACTTCACTGAACTACCATGGTAGGTTGAATAACCAAGTAAGTTTCACACGGACTTTTTTTGTGTGATTTTGAGGGATGTGCCATTATCAGTTTTTTACAGACAGATATTTTTTTGGACTGTTGATCAAAAATGTCAGCTTTTTTGGAGAAGCTAAGCAGTACTTTTTTTGCTGTAATTTTGAATTATGTTTGAAACGTGTACTTGGGAAATTTTAGTCCTTTCGATCCAAGGGGACTTGTTCCAGGGTCAAATGACAAATGGTCTTTAATATGATGTTGCATATAAAGAATATAGAAATGAAATCTAAAATATGTACAGGTGATTTATAAAGAAAATTAGAAAGACGTATTATGTGTGTAGCTTTTTAGGACATCATATTAAATAAACAAAATTAAAAATCAGTTTTTTTATAAAAGAATTTTAAAATTAAAAAAAAATCTGATGCGCGTTTTCAGTTGCAGTTATTAATCATGAATAAGTTTACATAACTGAAGCCGTTCTGAAATGAATCCAAAACCCGTGCATAAAATAAAGAAATTTGAAGTGATAAAATTAACTTTTTATCCAAATTAAATTTATCAACGGTAATTGTTCACCATACCCTACTACCATCAGAAACAGAACAGGAGAAAAAAAAAGGAAAAAAAAAATCTGCAAAGAATAAAAAAAGAAGGGACGCAATAATATAAAAAAAGGCAAAACTAGTGAAGTTTTCTTCTTTTTATTTTTGACTTTCAGCACTATGTTTTATGATTTGAATTTCAATGCCTACTTTATTTCAAGTAGAATTAGCTCACAAAATTAAATCTTCTGTTATTAGATTTCTTTTTATAAAGGACGTTAAAAGAATGTTTGGAGTGAATTTAATAGATCTCCGAAGAGAAATATGAAAGTGAAGTACATTTAAATAAAGAAAATTGATTTAATAATAACAATGAAAAGGATTCAGTTTTATTTATACACGTTTTTAAATTAAATTTTGAATCCAGTAAAAATAAATCTATGAGTGTTTGCGTTTTATTAATTGACTTCTCGTCTGCTTAGCTTCAATTCAGTTTACTTCTTTTAGCTTTCAAATCAAAATTAATCGTTTAGAGAATTTTTATTTCGTTGCGCTTGATATGTAACAATAACAGGAATTACATATTGATAAAAAGTTATAAATTGAATAAATTGTTATGAAGTAATAAATTGTTATGAATTGAATGAGTACTTTGTTTCGGCGTTGCAAGATATTTTTGAGACAAAGCCTATTGCAAAGCCGCAGTATTTCCTAATGGGGTCGTTTCCAAAATTTTAAAAGTATTTTTTTCTGAAAGAGCTTGCTTAAAAACATAGGATCTGATCATTTTTTAAAAAATTTGACTAAGTTTAATATTATTAAAAAATTACTTTAATCGGGGAGCTTTGTTTACGCTTCTGCCGATGACGTCACAAATGATGAAATGCCATTCAGTGTTGGCATTCACAGAACAAAATATTTAATTCGCATCTTTACTCACGTGTATTGGCAACGATATGGTTGATTGCAAGCGTAGAGCGCAATTTAATTCGCTTCTTATCATAACGTGGAAACGCAGTAGAAAGAAGAGCCAAAATCATTATTTGTGACGTCATCAAAACCACGCCTTGCTTGAAAAATCGGACATTTTGAAAAATTAATTAAAAAATAATTGTTGAAAATGAAAGTATTTTTTGGGTTCGTGTTATTATTTTTTGCTTATTCTATCAATTTCAGTGACAAAAAGTACTATTGACTGAAGGAAACAACCCCATTGCAGTGAAATACAATTTAAAATTCTATTATTTAGAAATATATAAACTGACGTGTTAAACTTCGGTTTTCACTCTTGCTTTAGCTTTCTCTCTTACATTAAAAAAAATATGAGAAATAAAACTATAGTGTGTGTGTGTGTGTGTGTGCGAAGCGCACATACATCACCCCACATATACATAAGAAAAGAAATAAAATGCGGTTTATTTCAAAATTGAATGCATAAATTTTTACCAAGAAATATTTTTTAGTGAAATTTTTCATCTTTATCTTTTTACTAATAATAAAGCTGAAAGTCTACCTGGATCTCTGTCTGTTTGAATGTCTGTGACGTGCATAGCGCCTAGACCGTTCTGCCGATTTTCATTAAATTTGGCACAAAGTTAGTTTGTAGCACGGGGTTGTGCACGTCGAAGAGATTTTTTCGAAAATTCTATTTTATTCTTTTTCTATTCCAATTTTAAGAAAATTTTACCGAGCAAAGTATCACAACGTGGAATAGTATATTACGGAATTATCATAACGTGGAACCGTAACATGGGCGAGCCATTTAACATAGTGAATAGGCGAGTATTCATCATCCATCATTTGTAAATATACAAGTGAACCAAATGACCTTTTAATTTTCTACTACGGGAAAAGCCGTGCGGGTACCACTAGTAATTAGATAAAGATTAATTGTTTAAAGGAAATGGTTTGGAGCTAAAAATGAATTTGTAAAATCATCTAATATATAAAAATCTTCTGTCACAGTGTTAGTGTTTGAACTCCTTCAAAACGGCTCTACCGATTTTATGAAATTTATGTGTATTTGGTAGGTATGCGAATAGGTTGTAAAGTATATTTCATACCGCTGGTAACTAGGGTGTCTCTATCCAGAAATGTTTTTTGAAAATCATTGTAAAATCCATTGTCGAAATTCATTGTAAAAACTATTGCTGTAAATCATAGCAACAACCATTGTTGAAAATGATTGTAAAAACTATTGTTGAAAATCATTGTAAAAACCTAGCTAAAATAAATTAAAATAATTACTTTTGTAGACAAACAGACGATGGCAACAAAAAATTTTAAATCTTTTAAAAATTTTTCTACGTTTTTGCCGGACCGTCGCGTCATTTCAACATTTTATTCTGCATTTTTTTTGTATCATAAACAGGGTTGGCAAAAACCCGGGTTTTTTAAAAAAAGCCCATGGACCCAGGGTTTTTTGGGTTTTTTTAAATAAAACCCAAAAAAAACCAACTAAAGTTGGGTTTTTTTAAAAGAAATGTGGGTTTTTTTTTGTCTTTTTTTTAGGAAAAATGTGGGGGTACTTATAGAATATTGTAGCGTAAGTATATGGACAATGTGCAAAAATTGTCTTCGGGTAAAAAAAGCTGGAAAACTAGTTAAAATTCAGCGTTTTCTGGAGATATAAAAGACGAAAAAACCCAAGAATGGTGAAGTTTCAGATTTTTTAATTTTCATTATTACCAACAGTTAAGGTAAAGTTACTTCTCGAGTGATAAAATCTATTGTACGTTTTTAATTACTACATTTTTTTTTTTTTTTTTTTGCATTTTACTTAATTGTATTTTATTTTATGTAAAACTACTGTAGAACCTCAAGTAGTTTAAATCCCTTTTTACTGAATTCCAGCTTACTCAAGATATTTCTTTGAACTGTATGTTGCATGTTTTTCTATTTCTGTGTACAGAGTAAGAAATGTTAAACTTTTTCGTAAGATAATGAAAATACTGTACCTGTTCTGTTTTCTGTCGACCGTTTGAAAAATCTGTTTATTTCTAAAAAATATACCTTGTGTTTATTCGAGATTTGTGATGTGTTGGTTAGCAGAAAATAATTCACATGAAAGCCTTTTAACTAAATTAGTTTCCTCTGTACAATCTACAAATATTGAGAAAATCAGACTGACAGGACTTGGTCAATATAATTTGAGTTATTTATTGACCAGTTAAAGAAAAAAGTTAAATACATTTATTTAAAATCTGAAACATTTTTTTAATGCCATTAAGAGTTAAGAAATACTATTCAAGTTCAAAATTCATTTTTTATGTTCATTGTCTGTGGTGAAGAACAAATAAAAATGAAGTTTAAATTGTAAAAGTATTTAAATTAATTAATTTTTTTAAAAACTTCTCAGAAAATTTTAAAAAACCCAAAAGTGGGTAAAATAATGGGTTTTTTTAAATGGGTTTTTTCAAAAAAACCCATTGGGTCCAATTCGGCCAACCCTGATCATAAAGCAGTGCGTGCCAAATTTTGAACGATACAAAAATTTCGTCTTATTTGTGTGTGTTATTGTATTTAGAAAATGAATGTTTTTTATGTCGGTGATAATCGTCTACACGCTCTCCCTCTTTCTGTCAAAGAACTCTTCCCACAAACTTACAATACATTCCTTTTTTTTTAAATTAACAACCAAAATATTCATTAGAAAATATTTACACGGCGGAACAACGTTTGCTGGGTCAGTTAGTAATCATTTAAAATACTCGCAAAAATCTTTTCGTCACGAAGAGTGAATAACTTAAAGAAATTTTCGAAAAAAGTAGAAGGGGGTTTCTGCAGTAGTTGAACCCTGTGTTAATCATTGTGAGTAGATTTTTTTTGGTCTTGCATGAATCTTCTTGGAAGTGCAGAAATCTGTTTTCTCTGAAAAGCACGAAATTTCTCCTGCTATCGAAAGATGGCGCTAGTTTGCTCCTTCTCGTTTCTTCCATGTTTTTCGAAGGTTCATATATTTGGAGTTCCTGTTTCCGCCTTTCGATTTGCCGCCATTCCAAGTTATCTGCTGTACCAGCGATATGAACATTTCTTATTTGATTAATTAATAAAACAAAAGTCAAAATTGCCCACGGTTCACTTTTTGCTTCATTGAGATCTTACATTTTAATGAAACTTTTAATGCTATTTAATGCATGGGCGCCCATATGCAACGTTGCAAGGGGGGGGGGGGCCTCAAATATTTCCCCTGTGGTTTAGCTCGATATTTCCCCCGTGGAAACTGATTTCAGGACAGATTAGAGTCATTAAAATTTGACATTTTTAATCACTTATTCATTAATAGCTGGAGAAGAAATGTTTTTACATTTTTGCAAAGAAAAAAGTACTAAAAGCAAGGAAGTTCTAATTTCAAAGGGAGGGGGGGGGAGGGTTCGAGCCCCCTTGCCCCCTTATATGGGCGCCCTTGATTTAATGGATTTTTTTTATTCGGCGGATTATTTTAAATTTTACTGAACCGTTCAATGTGGCCTAGTTTATTTGTTTGACGAAATCCTTGTATTTTAATATAACTTTTGGAATGACCGGGGTGCCAAGATTTTTGTAAACTCGCCACGACTACAATAATACCATTGCTTTGCCAAAAATTCCTAGTGTCGCCAAAAATCATCATAATCGATAGTTGAGATTACGGCTCGGTCACCACATTTTTGCCAATAGTCGTTGTCTTGACTATATCAGCAAAGGTGAAAAACATATATATATATAGGCGTAACTCGTATAACACGGTTAGTTCGTTCCGTGTAGTATGAAAACCGTGTTATACGAGACGTTTTTAAAGTAACAATATCTTTTTAACTTATTTTTTACACTAATTAATCATGTACATTGCTAAAATCATGTCAATATGTATCGTGCCGTAAATAAATCGTATTTTGGTTACATCGAAACCATGTTATACGAGACTTAGAAATAATCTATATCAAGGGTTGTGTACCGTGTTATAACGAAACCAAGTTTCATAAAAAACTTTACTAATCTACTATCCAATAAGTAAAAACTTATTAGAGTTTACAAACATTAACAGAATGTATTAAACAAAAATGAAATTCCATCTTTTTTCAAAGATAACATTCGTGTTATATCAAAGCCATGAAGTATTAAATTCAAGTTTCGTATCTTTTACTATCGAAACCGTGTTATAATAATCACGAATTAGGTACAATGTAATATAGGAATCGTGTTGTACAAGTACCGAGTTATACGAGAAATGCCTGTATACATTTTTACTGCTGTTCATTTCGTGTTTTCAGGAAAGCGCTTTACAAAATGTGGATATCGGACATTTCTCAGCAATTATGCTCTTAAATATTTTCCGTAAGCAAGTCGTACGATCACTTTATTGCACTTGATGACTAAGTCTTATTTTTGCACTATATGTTAGATTTTCTGTTAGGCATCTATGTTTGTGATCAGTATTTCTTTTAGATACTAGCTGCATCGCCCGGCTTTGCACGGTCTACTTCGAAAATAAAAATTATGTCAAGTGACGCGTGTTCAGCAATCAGGCTTGGAAAAAAAAAGAGAAATTTTGCGGCAGATTGCGGAAAAATAACCAAAAAGAACATTTCAAATCCTCTGATTCCAGGAAAGCCTTTAAAACACACGCCAGAATTTTTTTTGTTCATATTCGAGAAAAAAAATATGACTACAGATCTTTCCTCACGCTACAAATTTGAATAAAAGCATTGTTACGGAAAGATTAGATTAAGCACTGAATAATCATTTGAATGGAGGAAAGTCTTCGAAAATTAGTAATTATCTGTCGAAATCTAAGGGTCATAATTAATAGTTTTTAATTGATGTTTCCGCTAATTATTATCGAGGATTATGTTAAATAGCAAACATGAAGACGGGAAGATGACGAATCCACCGATACCTGGTTCGATGGTCAGTTCACTGTCGTTCGGGAGAAGTAACTTGGACATACATACATACATAGATAGACACATACATAGATACATATATAGATAAATACGCTCAGTTTTTAAATATAATAAGACTCTTGCCTCTTAATGAATGGAGATTTCAGTCACAAAGAGAGTGGTTTTTGAACCATTTGGTAATTAAATTTTACAACTTCATTAAATAGTTATCGAAAATTGCAAAAAAAGCGCTTAAATATTTTATTTAAGTCGAACGTTTTGATATTGGAAATTTTAAAGGGCGATTCGTTTACGTGTAACTTCTGGCATTTGTCAATATGTTATAAGCTCAAATCCTGCGTCGCATATGTTCGAGAAGTTTATATATAGATAGTTACTATTAGAAATGAAGTTTTATGCGATAAATATAAAGCAAATAAATACACGGAACAACTTTCACAGAAATTCTAATATTTTAAACAGTCCATGTACTTAGAATACCTATTTTCACCTTGACCTCGGCAGTTTCACCAAGAGGAAATAAATAAATTTTAAAAATAAATTAAAAAATAAAAAATAACTTTAATTAAATACATAAATCAATAAATCAATGTCATCCAAACAGTGAAGTATATATTGTATAGAAATATTTCGCACAATTCAGAAGTCTGATACTTTATTCGTTGCATTATTCGAAGATTAAATATTAAACTTTGAATTGTTAAAATTAGGAACTAAAGCTTAATGAATACTTAAAAAGATTATTTCTGCACTTGTCGGCAGATTGCTTTTAGGGAAACGTAGCTAGGGACTCGTCTAGCAATTTAGAGTAACTGGAAAATCTTGTGCTTGGTTAAGAGGGATTAAATCTCATGAGTGTATGAAATTGTTATAAATTCAAATATATGAACATAGTGAGAGCGCAACAAAAGTAATCAAAGACTCAAAATCTGTAGGAAGTATGAACAGTCATTCCCTAATAGCTGCTGCTACCTGTTTAATTTAATTTCGAAGCAATTACTGTGCGAAGCCAACGGATGCTCTCATTAAACATGCTTGAGACAGTACGGACTTCATTTAACTCCAGGTATGTCCACAGTGCGACTCCTGACAATTAACTTTGAAAGATTAATAGTGACAATCACAGTAAAATATATCAAGCCGAGCCATTTGTCAGCAAGCTTGGACTCTCTGTTAATTTAGCGTTTTGTCTTAGTACGTGGGAAATGACCATGACGTTTTATCCTTGCTTGTTTTTCTTTGTTATTTAACACTAGAAAGACGGAGGGACCTGTGTGGCCCCTCGCGTAGTTTGTTGTTTAATGTCTCGGATAATTTCTAACAGAACGTAATGTAACTTCCTGACTTTTCAATATATGACCTTATTTGAATGCTTGTTTAAATTTAATTATTCGTCTCATAGTACTGTAAATATTGATCCTTATACCTAGAAAGACGAGAGGGGCCACAGTGGCCCCTAAGCTATTTTACAACTAAAAAAATATTTTTTCCCTTTCACCTAATTGTTGTAGCATAAAAAAAGGCCATTCACGCTAGTTTAACCTGTAACTTCCACTTTATACAGCCAGTTGGATATCCAAATGCTATAAACAGTACCGACTTCTTACCAGCCTAACGGTAGTCATTGCTTTAGGAAAGAAAAACTGATTCAACCTTTTGGCCAGTATAGCAAGAAACACTACAAATAATCGCGTACTAAGTTTTTATTTAGTCATGAAAGAAGGTGCATCGGGCATGTGGACTCACCCAGAAAGAATGTTTTAAATAATTCACCCCAAAAATGGGTGGGGGCCACACTGGCCCCTTTAGTCTTTCTAGGTATAGAGAAAATGTCAGTCGTTCTAGTGTTAATTCGTCAGTTCACTCGAGCTCTAAAATTCTAGAAATAGTCTTTACTAGTGGCACCCGCACGGCTTTGCCTGAAGTAGAGAATTAAAAGGTATTTTGGATTGTCTGTATATTTACGAATAATGTATGATGAATTTCTCGCCAATTGGCTTGCCCATGTTACGGTTCCACGTTACGATAACTTGGCAATTTACTCGTCCATCTTATGATCTTTTGCTCAATAAAATGTTCTTAAAATTGGAACAGAAAAAGAACTCCATCGAATTTTCGAAAAATCGCTTCGAGGTGCACACCCTCATGCTACAAACTAATTCTGTGCCAAATTTCATGAAAATTGACCGAACGGTCTAGCCGCTATTCGCGTCACAAAGATCCTGGCAGAGATCCTGACAGACAGAGAGAGATCCGGACAGAGAGAATTTCAGCTTTATTATTAGTAAAGATAAAGATGAAATAAATGAGCTTTTTAATTTTTCTTGATGCCCTGTAAATTTTAATGAAACTTGTGCAGGGTTGTATTGACATGAAAGAAAAGGGAAAAACACGTTGCTTTTGGTCCACAAAAGGTTAGGTACAGATCTTTCTGATAAACAAGTTCAACTTACCTAAGTTTTAGTAAGTGATTATAAAACGAAAATTCAGTAGTAATGCGGAATACAAAAAAAAAAAACCCCTCAGATTTGAAAATTATACAAGTTATTTTACAAAAAAAAAAAAAAAAAAAAAAAAAAAAAAACTAAAAAAAAAAAAAAAAAAACTAAAAAAAAAGAGGAAATTCAATCGAAGCTTCCATTACTGGGCGACTTATGGTACTGCTGGAATAAAGCAGTTTACAACGTAGTCATCGTGGTTGCTAAGTAATGTTGCGAAACATCTTATCATTTAAAGAAATATTTGAGATATTTGAAAAAGAAAGTAATGAGAAAATAATTGCTCTAAAAGTCTTTCGTAATTAATAGTAACAAATTGTGAAAAATGTTACAGCTAAATTTATTGAATGTAGAAAATGCGATTGTTAAAAAACTGCATTTAATTTGGAGACGATGTGTTTCGATCGGCAATTTTCATTTTGGTCAAAAAAAAAAAAAAAAAAAAAAAAAAAAAAAAAAAAAAAAAAAAACTTTCTGGAACACAACATTTATGGTTCGAATTTTTTTGATTCGATCCTTTATTTCTATGATTTTTTTCACTTCAAATGTTTTAATCATTGAGAAGGAATAGATGGAGAGAGTGCAACCCTACTATCCCGATACGGCAACAGTACCATGTGACATGGGGAGCAATTTCGAGTTGACCGTAACCGCTGAAGAAGTTTTCATTAGCTGAAGTCATGAATTGACGTTAAATCCCGGTTATCACAAATTTGCCATTTCAACTGCGCTTGCGCGCGGACTAAGCTTTTTGGGCTTTCTGCTTTAAGATTTCGTGTTGTTTGTTTATATTTAAGCTGAGCGAGAGTCCCACCAAATTAATGAATGCGATTAGAATATTTTCACAGCGACTTCCTGATATACTATATGAAACTACGGATATGAATAACTGATAATCTTAAGAGAAAAATGACACTTCAATATTTATTAGTTTGGAAATATTTATTTAACATAAATGTAAAACACGTTGTGTACTTCAAAAATAATTGGAATATTAGTACAGAAATCCGTCTTTTGCGGATATTTTACGTAAGGCGTAAACAACTTAGTATTATACATTTTTATTTAGGTTGAGGGTTCGGCTTTGTATTAGAAGTGATGCTGCAATTCTAGTACGCTCTTCTGAGGTTAAAAATTTGGTCCTGAAAAAGGACAGACGATTCAGACACCGAATCCATTAATAATTAAGACGCAAAATTCAATCTTTACCGAGGCCTAAAAACTAAATCAGAAAAAACTTTGTGATTTCTATTTCTTATCTTTTGCCATCTCATATTTATTACCAAATTTAAAATGTTTGTAGTTAATTTAGCAAGAGTTTTGAAATCAGCTAAGTCCGCGCGCAAGCGCAGTTGAAATGGCAAATTTGTGATAACCGGGATTTAACGTCGAGTGAAGTCATGCATGATAACAACCTTTAACTGTAGAAGGGAAAAATTAGATTTATAGTAATAGTGCAGTATTCTAGCATTGCAAACTGTGAGGAAAAAGCCACACCAGGAGGTCCAGTAACTTTTCCCAAGCATGTACGAATGTTTTTTACTTCTAAATAAAGAAAAAATAACATTTATATGCATTCAACGAGTACATATTCGACAGTTGCCTATAATTTTTAAATTTTTGTACTTATTTTACCTATAAAAGTTATAAAACATTGTATATCTTGAGTGCAAATAACGTTTAGTTCCATAAAAACACTTTTTACTTCACTAGTAATTATTTTAACGGCTCTTAAGCATTTTGTGTTCATTTGCTTTGTTGGCGAGTATCTTCTCGCCAAGCTCCTGTGAACAGCAGATGCGCAAGAATAAAGATTTGCTATTTTTATGCTTCAATTTAAATTCTAGTATGCCTGCGTATAAAATCATTTCAAAACATTGATTACAATACATATGAATCCATAAATTTTCAGTCAAGAACAGAATACTTTAAACTATTTATACATGCCCGTCATTTCAGGGAATAAACATCAAAATACATGAAAAATGAAATTACGTTATATTTTAAAATAAGGAAAGAAGTGGGAGAGGGAGTTTGAATGATAGGCCTATATTTGCATCCGTAATTTATTTATTTATTTATTATTATGCGGTAAAGGAGTTGGAGTCAGAGTTGCTCTGATTTGTAGCCCCGACTTAATAATAAGCGCCGTCGCGTCGTCTGAAAAATATTTAATGCCAAAAGAGCGATTGCGTGCCAAAACGCGACAACTTCTCAGCCAAACAAGTCACCTGACCTGGGAAACATTGGGTCCCCAGCTTATTTCACTGAGACATTTGCTATGGCTCCCTCCATTAGTATTCCTTCTCAGTGGTTTTAATAATCGGTTTTGAACAGTTAAAAAAACTTTTATGATATCAGATGTGTATCAGGAGAAAACAGAAGATTATCTGTTAAAACATTAGCACTAAATAAAAATGGATGGGCAAACTTTGTTCATGGAAAAAAAAAAAAGGATTTTCTGCAAAAATAACATTGACGTCTATGGAAGAAATTTAAAGCAAAAAAAAAAAAAAAAAGGATTTTTACACTAAACAATCCAACATATTTCAGAATGTCCGAAAATATTCCCAGTTTCTTACTCCGGGAAATCCAAAAGATGTTATGATAGAACAAATGTAATTCTGAGCATTCGTAACAGGGATGGCAAATATGATTTATTGCAAGAATTTATGAATGAGCTTTGCGCGTTTCAACTTCATCCGAATGAATAAGGACTACATTTTTAACAGAAATGATAACGAAGGTAACATTTTTACTTCCTTTTACAAAAAAAGGAAGTATTGTATTCGGAAAAAAAATTCACTCAAAAATCAGCTTTAAGTTCCATTTTGCTCACCCCTGAATGAATGTTGAGTTTTTTTTTTCAACTCTACACGTGGATCAATACCTAAGAACGTATAGACCCCCGAAATATCCATTTTGGCAATCCCAGAGTTAATTGCAACGAGTTTTCTCGTGACGTCCGCATGTACGTATGTATGTGCGGATGTGCGTATGTATGTCTCATAACTCAAGAACGGTATGTCCTAGGAAGTTGAAATTTGGTACGTAGACTCCTAGTAGTTGCATTTGGGTGTTTCTAAAGGGAGCTTGTGCACTTTTTTGGTGGGAAATTATTGTTAATTTCGATGCAAACTCAAGTGGTCAATTTGGCGGACAATTGGCGATATATCGCCTGTCTT
This sequence comes from Uloborus diversus, assembly GCF_026930045.1. Lineage (NCBI taxonomy): Eukaryota > Metazoa > Arthropoda > Arachnida > Araneae > Uloboridae > Uloborus > Uloborus diversus. The sequence continues at coordinate 185,067,940 of NC_072734.1, read as the reverse complement.
TTGGTCGCCAAGTTTTGTCTCCAACTTGACGACAAATTTGGCGAATTTTTTAAAAAAAAATTCATTTCAATTTGGTCACTGTTGGTGATATTTAGAGAGTTAACTATTGAATCACATTAAAATTGCCAATAATGGGGAAATAACATTAAATTGGTGTATAAGGAAGTCATGTGATGCACACATCAGCTCGTTTTTCAATAATCTTAAAGTCAATCATTATATTTTATTCCGTACTGTCATTGTTTAGAGACGAGGTGTTACACAAAAATTTATGATCGCATTTGTAATTTTAACTGGAATTTTACGCTTAACAGCACTGAATTTGTTGAAGCATGTATATGTTCTTGTTTGGTGGCGGAACTAATCGCCAGCAATGGTTTTCGCCGCCTTGCATAATCACCTTTTGCACCAGTTCTTCCAATCTGTAACTGATTGTTTCAAGTCATTTTGAACAAAATCAGATGGAAGACTCAGCTATAAAATCGAGTTATTATTGGCTGAACTGTTTAATATTACTTACTTAAATAGACATCCAAAGTTTATTAAACTTAAGACTATGTTTAATGGGATAATTGCTTGAGAAATGTGTTCAGGCTGCAATACCATATTTTTCGACTCCCAAACTAGGATTTCATGAGGTTACTAGTGGTACCCGTACGGCTCTGCCCTTAGTTGAAAATTAAAAGGTCATTTGGTTCGCCTGTATATTTACAAATAATGGATGGGGAATTTCTCGCCAATTGGCTATGTTCATTTGCTCGCCCATGTTACGGTTCCACGTTATGATAATTTGGTAATTTACTCTCCCACGTTATGATAGTTTGCTCTGTAAATGTTCTTAAAGTTGGAATAGAAAAAGAACAAAATCGAATTTTTTGAAAAAATCGCTTCCAGGTGCACACCCCCATGCTACAAACTAACTTTGTGCCAAATTCCATGAAAATCGGCCGAACGGTCTAGGCGCTATGCGCGTCACAGAGATCCAGATAGACAGAGAGAGAGAGAGCCAGACAGAGAGACTTTCAGCTTTATTATTAGTAAAGATAAAGAAGAATTACGAAAAGTCTAAATTCTGTATCTCAGAGCCAAATTAACGTAAACCACATAGTTGCTACTTTATAGGAGAGAAGGCCACCTTTTATAGATAGTGCACCAAATGATATGATTTTTTCGGAAAAGGCTGTGGTGGTCGCCGAGGCTATCTTCGACAGCTTCGGAGTAATCTAGTGCTTTTCTTTGCACATCATGGACAAGACAACAACATGAGAGGAGGAAAATGTTTGCCTGATGCATACAAAGGGTGGGACTTGAGCTGTGGAAACACTGGGGAAGAATTACGAAGGATTTTTATAAAGAATAATGGCTCGATGCGGAATAGGATTCTACATACAATCTTTACTAATAATAAAGCTGAAACTCTGGATCTCTGTTACGAGCATAGCGCCTTGACCGTTCTGCCGATTTTCACGAAATTTGCCACAAAATTAGTTCGTAGCATAACGGTGAACACCTTGAAGCGATTTTTCAAAAATTTGCTTTTATTCTTTTTCTGTCACAATTTTATGAACATTTTACCGAGCGAATTATCATAACTTGGAAAATAAATTATCATAACATGGACGAGTAAATTATCATAATGTGGGCCCATAACATGGGCGGTTAAATTAACATAGCGAATTGGCGAGGAGTTCACCAGCCATTAACATACAGGCGAACCAAATGACCTTTTAATTTTCTACTACGGGCAAAGCCGTGCGGGTGCCACTAGTACATTAATAAACTGAATATCGTAATTCTTGAACTTACACTAGTCTGGCTCTGAGGTAGATAATTTTGCCGCAAACATTGTTAAAATTTTTTCTCTTTTTACCATACCGCAAAAACATATCTCTTTTCGCCTAATCAATATTTGCTGGACAAGATATTCTAGTTCATGTCTATGCTTAGAGCAAAGTTAACCTGGAAGCATTGGGCTGGCTACGCAGATACAAATCCCAGCAATATGTACGCTGTCAGGTTAGGTTTGCCTCAAGTATAGTTCTTCAGTATTTTTTCTTAATATACATGTGTCCCTACTATCTCCCTACTATCACATTTGTAATTCGTACCGTGTAGTAACGAAACCGTGTTACACGAGACTTTTTCATAAATGAAATTTTTACTTATTTTTTAAACTAATCAATCATGAACATAACATAAATATATCGTGTTGTATCGAAAATGTGATGTACGATACTTAGAAATGAGGGAAATCAAACAACGTGTATCGTGGTATATCGAAACCAAGTCTTAAGGTACAAATTTTGTACGTTAAAAATTCGGTTCATTAAAACATACAAACCAGAACTGGGAACCAAACCATTCGCAGCTAGAGCTCGAATACGCTATCTTGTGGTGATTAACAATACTGCTGAAAAAGGTAAAACATTCCAATCCACGGGTTTTCTTTGGGGTAAATTACAGGCTTCGGACCGTTTATGGTGCAATATAATTTCAGAAGAATAGAATAGAAAAAGCTATCTGCAAACACGATGAAAAATTACTGTCATTCACAAAGCGTCAAAGCAAGTTTTAAGTTACGGAATTTGTTTTATCTTTTTCGTCCGCCATTAGACTGTGGCTGCAACGCCCCCTATAGTTTATTGTAGTTGCGAATTTGCAGTGAAAGATAAAACTCAATTATATTACATACCTCAAATTAAAACTATTAGCCACAACAAGAAAACTTTCTTTATTAGGAACAAAACGCATATCAGAAAGCAAATCTGAGCTTTTCTGCAGCAATAAAGTTCATCTGAGCAACGACAGCGAAACAAAATATAAAATAAATAGAATTATTCTATTTATAATTTGTTTCGGCTAAATTTTTTTATTTATCGTTTGGTAAATTTAGTTTATGTTTAATTCGCAACTCTAATAAACTATAGGGGGCGCTGCAGCCACTGTCTAATGGCGGATGAAAAGGTAAAAAAACGCATGCCGTAACTTATAACTTGCTTTGACGCTTAGTGAATGACAGTAATTTTGCATCGTGTTTGTGGAAAACTTTCTTTTCTATTCTTCTTAAACTACATTACACCATAAACTGTCTGAAACCTGTAATTTACCCCAAAGAAAACACGTGGAATGAAATGTTTCACCTTCTTCTTTAGTATTGTTAATCACCGCAAGGTAGCGTATTCGAGCTCTGGAGTTACGAATGTCATTTTTTTACAATGTATTGGAAACAAAATAATTTTCTTCTTCTTGCTTTTATATAGGGTAAGGTGGGGCAATTGTGATTTGGGGCAAATGTGACCAGGGTTTATTACTCCTGTGATATTATTATTTACTGTATGAAATTACCTCAGTCTTATACCTCATAATGTCTTATATAACTCTCAAAAGTATTTGAGTTGCATTTACATTATACTTTTTAATGGATGGAGTTTTCCTATTATATTACTTTTGAACATGGATTTCAGGTTTGTTGATAATCTACAAAGGTTTTCACTAAATTTTTAATTTTTGTTCTAAAAATATAATTTTGGTACTGCGCTATTTTAAATGAAGTTTTACCTTATAAATTTATAATAATATAAATTTTATAACACTTACAACAGCTTTTTTAAGTGAAATCACTTATGCCCCTTTAAAAATGGGGGTGGGACAATAGTGATGACAAGTGTGGGGCAAAAGTGATTCCAATATGGTTACCAGTTGGTGTTCTTTTGAAGCATGTTTTTAAACATCACTTAGATCTTTGGTTTGTAAGTTTCAAATGTATTGCTGTTATTATAAAGTATTATCTTTTATTTATTAAATTCATAAGACTCTAAATATAGTGCATAATAAGTACTAAAACAGTGACGAAGTAGATGGAGATTTTGAAGAAGAACTTAACAGAGAGTTGAACAAGGACAGTGATGGTGATATATCTGTGAGTGACTTTATTATTGATGAACTAGAAGAATATGAAGAAATAGGGAAACTTGAAACTTATCCTGTGATAAAGAGTCAAAATGAAAATAGTTCTGTTGATAAAGATGATGGCAAAATTCATGGAACTCAACTAAATTTACTAGGTAATTTAAAAGAATGGACTTTAGATGAACTCAAACAACAATTGAATAAAGTTCAGTATCATGTCGAGTTAGAGAAATATTATGCTGTATATTTTGAAAAGTGTTATTATATTGGGAGAGTTTTGTCAGAGAAAAAAACTGGAACTGGATATATGTTTAAGTTTCTTCACAAGGCTGAAAACCAAACTTTCCAAAGGCCAAAAAGAGATGATATCTCAGAAATCAATAAGCCACTTATATTTGCTGGTCCACTAAATATTATAGGAATTGGACCATTCACGTTGGACTCAAAAACATATGCAATGATTTCTTTAATGTACAAAAAACTTAACAAATTCAAAAATGACAATTTTGCACTGTTTCCTTTATAAATTGTAGGTTATAGCATCTTTTTTTATGTATCATTTTTAATTTTGAAAAATGTTCTAATTTGTGGGTCATAATAAAATTTAATTTCTCAAGAACCTATTGTTAGATTAAAACTAAGAATGTAGCTACTTGCAGTTCAGAATGAAAATTTTTCATCACAATTACCCTGTCCGATAAAGCACTAAAATAAGTACCTATAATTGGCAGTCATCACAAATGCCCCTCAAAAAATCATTAATGCCCCAGTCCCGAGGCAAATGTGACTTTTTAGATCCTTTTTAAAAAAGTAACATAATTTTAACCATAATTCAAAAGTGCATCCACAAACAGCATATTATGTACATAAATATATAGTACATCACCTAACAGTAATTTTAATACTTTGCTGTAAATAGTTTTCCAGTTAAAAATAATCAAAGATCAACAATGGATTTTTCAGTCACAAATGCCCCACCTTACCCTAGAACACTCATGAGAAAAATAAAATTTTTAAAAGTTAAAAGTTAGTGTTATCCCAGAAAGCCATGTTTAAAGCTGGAGACATACACCATTTTTCGTATCAGTATCCTAAAAAGAAAGAAAAAATACTTTTAGATTTAATAACATTCATTTTTTTAAGAGTGCATAGAACAAATATAAAATTCTATCTTTTAAAGTTTGTTTCATATCAAGTTCATGTAGAATTAAATTCAAGTTTTGTGCCGTGTAATTCGCAACTCCAATAAACTATAGGAGGTGCTGTAACCGCAGTCTAATGGCAGATGAAAAACGTAAAACAAGCAAATGCCGGAACATATCACTTGCTTTGAAGCTTAGTGAATGAATAATTTTTCATTGCTTTTGTGGGAAGCTTTCTTTTGTATTCTTCTGTAATTGCATCATATCACAAACTGTCTGAAGCCTGTAATTTACCAGAAAGAAAACACGTGGAACGGAATGTTTTACCGTTTTTGGTAGTATTTTTAATCACCGCAAGGTGGCGCATTCGAGTTCTGGAGTTGTGAATACCGATTCCTTGTTATAATAGTCGCAAATTTTGTACCGTGTTATATCGAAACCGTGTTGTCAAAGTACCGTGTTACACGAGGGCCGCCTGTGTCTAATTCTAGGCAATCACATAAGTATAATGAATTTTTATACAGTGACCTTAAAAGAACAAAATACTCAATTTTTTAGCAGATGACTAGCTGTTTGTACAATACCTGTTAATAACTTTAGCAGCTATATTTTTTTCAAATCAATTGCAGAATGATTCAACTCTTTAAGGAAATAATAGTTCTTTAAAGAGTGGAAAATCTGGCAACAAGCATGAGCGTAATTTGCTAAGAAGAGAAGAATCGATTTCCATTTAGCCTGAAATTGAGAATTACTTTAGTCGAAAAAGGTTATTGTTTCCCTTTATTCAAATGAAAAAGTGAAAAGAAGAACAGATGGCAGGGAAAAAGAGAAAGATTTTCTCATTTAGAAGTTGGTAAGACAAATAATTAGCATATTCGATTTACAATGTTTATGAGTATAAAAGCTTACACAGGTAGTGAAAAAAAAATCGTTCCTTCAATTTTATTAAAACAGAAGATCAAAAAGAAATTGTCTCATCTCTTATTATTCCCCCCTTAAGCCTGAAATATTTCTGAATGAAGTTATTGGAATAAATTTTGGTTGCTTTCAGAGGCCCATTTTGCTGGAACCGAAAATGGGATTTTCTATTCAAGTTATTCTTTTAGTTTTTAAAATTGGAAAATGGATTTCCTAATGTATATTTATTTCTTTTTAAGAATGTTGAACATTCGGTTGCAACGCTGGCAGCCAATTTCTTTGTTTGATAAATTTCTTCAAAGGTCAAATAAGCTAGAATTCATTTTATTGTTTTGAAAGAAACATTTATTATTGGTTTGACTTCCCCGAGTCATTTCTCAGAAATGGTGATTTTCATTCATTGGGTGGTTTTTATACTCCACGTTATATTTCAGAGTAGAAATACAGTTTCGACAAAATGTATTCTCCATCTTTTTTATTTTTCTTTCTGTATTTGGTTGTTTAGTCTTTGATTTTCCGCAATTGTACTTCATTATTGTAACAGTTCATTAGGCTTTTATATGAGTACATGGATATTGGTATACAAACTGAAAGCTGCGTTCCGTAGTAAAATTCTTACACGCAATTATTTTCATGCAAGTGCTTGAAACATTCCGGCCCATATGATTCAAACAAACTGTGCTGCTGTGATCAAGGTATACTACTAAGATAAATGAGTACAAGTTTGAAAAGGCTAACGTTTTTTCAAGCGTCATAAAAGATTTTATTTGCTATTCAAGTGATACTTTTTTGCGTCTAAATGTTAATTAAAAACAAGATATGAGAAAGGTAATTAAACACAATTATTTAATTTTATGAAAAATTAAATACCTAAAGGTTTTGGTTATCAGAAATTGGAATCCATTTTGGATCCTGTTAGATGAAACGAAATTAAGATGCAATTTTAAGTAACTCTGAAGAGAAAAATAATATAGCTTTGACCTCGGTAACCACTTGAAATTAAATTTAAAAACTCTTTTTTTTTTTAAATCTATTTTTGGTCAAATGAGAAAAAGAAACCAATTTAGCAGCTCTCCTTCAGAAACGTTGCGAAATTTAAGTTTTAAAACGTGCAATTTTAAATTACCTCTGGTGACATTCGGAAAGATTTTAGGGATTAGAGGGGTCTTCTTCCCTAGGGAGGTTGCACCTCTCTATCCCTCTGAGTACGTTCATGATTCTGTCACTTATTGATTGTGACCATTGTGATTCGAAGCGACTTCTTGATAACTTTGTCATGACAGTTACTTTGTTTCTCGAAAAGGCATAGCAGATCATGTAAAATGTCATGCAAAAACTCCAGGTAATATTTTGGCGAACGTAATTTCTTAAACTTTTTAAAGGAAAACAATGTAACTGAATAATATATGCTATGTAGTCCGACCGCGAACTAATGTCCCTTGTCAATCATTTGAGATAATGAGTCTATAAGAATAGGTAGAGAAGGAAGAAAGAACGTGTACCATATTTTGGAGTTGAGTGACATTTTGGCAATATGAAAAAAAAAAAGTATTCCTAGTATATTTTCGTTACGTGATTATTTAAACCTGAAATGTTTAAGTTGCAGCAATAACTGCATTGAGTTGGTGAAAAAGAAAAAAAAAAATGACACGGTTTGCATTCGTTATTGCAGCCCTACTCGCGCGCCATTTTTTAATTGAAATTAATTATAAGGGGCGTTTTTGAATCTGACCAATGGCTGCTGAAAGATGTAAAATCAAGACCCGCCCACTTACTTGGAATATGACCTGTCCAATGAGACATCTGCCTTGACCGTACGAAATTGAAATGTTTTATCTCTTTGACTGATTTCTTAAATTACAAGGTGACATTTCAAGCTCTAGAACCAATACAACATTGCGAAACTAAATCGTTAATGTTCCTCTGTGTAACTCCCATTCATGAAGATGGACGCTTCTGTAATAAGGCGAAGTCAAGGGCCAACTAAAAACAGTTGGACTATACATAATTTGAAAACAATGCAACTTCATTCTAATCCACTTATGAGAGTTTTAAAACAATAATGATCCGAGTCGATAATCTTTGCTGTATAAATTCAAAGATCACTAATGTTAGTTACGCATTTTTTAGCATATTTATGGTATCATTTAATTTTGCTATTCAGTTTTGTCAGATTTTTTAAAACCAGGATAAGGTTTTACAAAATATTTTAAAGAATTGTGAAAAATCGGAATTTTTAGTCCGTGAAATTAGTTTAATCAAACCTTGTAAAGTCATTGCTTGATATTTTTATATTTTCTAGAAACAAATCTGAAAACCTTATCTGAAAAGAAATATCTTTGTAAGGTAAGAATAAAATTACGCATTTTTATTCATAATTTCTGTTTTTATGTGGAGCTCAAATGCAAAACGCAGTCTCTGAAACTGCATACATTTCTTCAATTTTCACAGCAAGCGTACATCTTTATACATAAATGGCTACTTCTGTATGTATGTATGTACGTATGTCCGGGATAATCTTCAAAACTACTGGACCGATTTTAACCATTTTTTCACCATAGATAGCTACATTATCAGGGAGCAACTTAGGCTATAATTTATTCCTAAAAAACGTAATTTAAAAACGTTATGATGAAAAAGAGTAAATGTCTTGTAATTTCCCCATTAAATGATTAAGTATAAAACCCATTGTTACGAAAATTCGTTGCCTTACAACAGCAATATTAAAAGTAATCATAATGAAAATTTTGAATCAAGGTTTCTCTGGAGCAAGCATGGCATTTATTGCTTTCCTAGGAATTGTATCCTCATCTATATACATAAATGGCTACTTTTGTATGTATGTCCGGGGTAAACTTCAAAACTACTGGACGGATTTTAACCATTTTTTTCACCACAGATAGCTACATTATCATGAAGTAACATAGGCTATAATTTATATCTAAAAAAAACTTCATTTCAAAAAGTTATGATGGAAAACAGTAAATTTCATGTAATTTCGCCATTAAATGATTAAATACAAAACTCATTGTTACAAAAATTCAATGCCTTACAACATCAATATTGATAGTAATTATATTGAAAGTTTAGAATCAAGGCTTCTCTGAGCAAACATGCGTTTAAAGTCATTTAAACATTTGAAAACCCTACTTTTTGCACACTTAGGGAAACATAGTAGAGAGTTTTTTTTCCCCTTATTTTGTATGTGTGTACTATTTAATTAAATAAAGCGCACGTTTTTTTAGGGATCTTTGCTTTTGTTAGTTCATATTTTGGAAATTCTTCAAATTTTTATATGCTTAAATTCATACTTTCGTTTCTAAATGTATACCCATTCGTTCTTTATATTTATTGCTATTTCACTTTTATGGGTAAGGAAGAAGTTCAAATCTTAATCACGTCAAAGCGGTGTGTTTTAAGTTCGATCAGTTAAAACAGAAAACGAAAGAAAGTAGAGATTGTTTCTCACAATTATTACTGACCCAGACAACGCCGGTTATTTTTGCTAGTCGATAATAAATTCTTTTCTACACGAAATCTACATTTGATTAAGTGATAACTATAAATTTAACATTATAACAGTGGAGGAGAATTTTATTTATGAGGGTTGCTGTGAGCTGAAAGTAGATAGTTTTTACTTTATCAAATAAGTTTGCCAATAAACATTTCAATCTGGACAACCTGGAAGACTGTTTAGGATTGGCGTATCCAGTAGACGTTCTTATTGGCGACCAAAACTTTGCTGACATTGAAAATTAAGTTCGAAACCTAAGAATATCTAAATCATTTAATATTAAATATTTGTCGAAACTTGCGTTTTAATTTCTTGTACCAATGTAGATGTCTGAAAATTGTGTAGTAGAAAGTTTTGCGTAAACCAGATTGCACCACGTGAATTGGCTCAGGTAAGAGCTAAGTGTTGTGACTTTTAGGTGAAGACGTTTGATTTGTGACATTGATATTTTTTTACCATAAAACACAAGTTTATTGTTAAAATACTGAAAAACCATATAAGGTACATTCTAAAAGTAATGCAATTATTATTTTTTAAAGTAATTTATTGAACAGATTTGCACAAACACTTAAACTCTCCAAAGTAATGTCCTTGGGCCTCTACACATTTTTTCCAGCGTCTCTGTCATGACTGGTAAGTGCCCTGAAAGGCGTATTTAGGGACCTCTCCGAAGTTCTTCGTCACGGCTGATTAGATCTCTTTGATGGATGAAATACGGGTTCCTTCAGGTCTGCCTTAATCCGAGGGAACAAAAAGAAGTCTGCCGGAGCGACGTCAGGACTATAAGGGGATCAGGCCAGCGTTTTCACCGGTATTTAGCCAGGAACTTGCATACTCGCAGCTCGTTGTGACAAGGCACTTCGGCACGATCTTTCCTAATCGCTAAATCTTGAGTAACAATGCGAAACACAGCAGTAGACGACATATTCAGTTCATTAGCAACCATCATGGTGGTGAATCAACGGTCAAAGTTCAACAATTGACGAACACGAACCACAATGTTGTCGGTTTTGCTGGTTGACGGCCGCCCAGAGCGTTGTTCGTCCTGAACCTCTTCCTGGCTCTCTTTACAGGTCTGTAACCACCTCAAAACTTGTGAGTAGGACCGAGAAGAGTCCCCGTAAGCCTCACGAATCATTTTGTTAGTTTCCTCAAGCGATTTTGTTGTTTTAGCAACAAAACTCAATCACGTTCCATTTCTACCGTGACACGGTCGGTGCGCAGAGGTTAACATTAACTGACGTCCAGCCACTTCCACAGCTCGGGGAACACTGAGATCGGTTTTCCACAAAACCTAAGGTTCCCCCCACGTAACCCAAGTAGTTTGATTCCACTCTGACCAAGAAAAGCGGCCCGAGAAATTAAATTGCATTACTTTCGGAATAAACCTTGTATATGTCATGAATATATGTATATATTTTTTGATAATGGCGAAAACTGTTCAGAACACAGATCTGTTTTTAACCGTTTGTTCTATCATTGGTTTAAAGCCGTTCTCGTTCAAGCAAGTACGATTAACATGTATTTAAAACCGCTTTAATGGTAATTATTTTTGTTATTACGAGGGCTTTTAATTGACTTTTTTTTTGTGAAAACCAGAGGGGTATGATTGAAGGTCGCTTCCATGAGCCGACTTTGAACCTTCCTGCGCATATGTGATTTTTTTTCAGTTTTTCATTAGCGTCAGTCACTTTTCAACAGAGTTTGACTGAGTTAGTCTGTAGGGCTCTTGTTGGATTCTTTATTTTCAAGAAAAATGAAGAAGGAACTTGAGCAGCGTTGCAGCAGCAAACTTTGCCAGAAACTGGGAGGTAACCAAGTGGAAACCATTTGAAATATGCAGACGGCTTTTGGTTACTCAGCAAATACGTTGCATTTGATGATCACACTTGATACATTTTTGGCGAGAAAACTGGACACCCGTAGTTCAATAGGTTTTTGCTCTCCTGATATGGCTCCTTGCGACTTCTTGCTGCTTCCCTACTCAAGTGGTGATTGTATGGTTGCTGCAGGCATTTTTTATAATTTTTCTTAAAATTAAAAAGAAAAAAAAAAACCGACGAGGGCACTCATTTTTACGTTAGTCAAACTCTGTTAGCCAGTGACTGACGCTACTGACAGACGGGAAAAAATTCACGCATGCGCAGAAAGTTTCAAAGTTGGCTCATGCAAGCATATTGATTCATATCTATCACATTTTCACACAAAAATAAAGTCGGATACTTTTCTCACAGACCTCGTAAAATGCATTATTATGTAATGCGTTATGGAAAAAAATATGTATTAAATCATTCACATAGATAAAAAAAATGTATTACATTGAAAAAGAAAAAAAAAAGATATTTGTAAGAAATTGGTTGCTATGAAAAATTCTTAGAATTGTACCCATTACTTTAGATTGCGTAAAAGAATATATTTTTTACTTCTCATGTCCCGTAACACGCTTATTCTTAGAAAAGAATTTCACGTCTAGTTTCATTTTCAAGATAATAAAAAAGAAAAAGGGTCAAATAGCTGAGAGAGAATTGCAATTGAATTGGTTTCCTGTTGTTTTCAAAGTAACTTAGCCGTAATGCTTTGAAGAATTTTTTCAAAATGAAACACTAAAAAACTAAAAAAAGAAATGAAAAATGTTAAAATACAACGCAATTTCTTGACGGAGGAAAACTGACTGATAATTAAAGAAAATATTTTAAGATTTCAAATTGACGAATGGTAATTCTTTAAATAGTAGTTTTACGAAAAGTGTGTTAAGATAGGTACTGTTATGTGAAAAATAATTATTAACTGTGAATTAACATTTAAAGCTACTTTTTGATCTTCAGTACACCTATGATTTCATTGCTTTAAAGTTTCTTCTAAAATTGTGTTTCAAAATTTCAGATCTCAAAATTAAATGTGGAAGGAATATATGCTAAACTGCATAGGTATTAAGAGTTGATAAGGTTTTAAAGTACATTAAAAATATTTTTGAAAAGTAATCTGTTTTTGCATTAATTTGTGAGTTAATTCTTCAGTAGCAGTGACAAAAAAATGCATATTATAATGTTTTTTGCTAAAGATTAAAAAAATATTTAAGAGGTTCAGCATTTTTACCCAAACACAAAATTTTCTAAGATTACATAACTGAAACCGAGAAAATGGTCCTTTAAAATAGTGCAAATCTCTTGTCAGATAAAACCGGAAAAAAAACCGTCTCAATTTCCCTGAAATAATTAGTAATGTTTAAAACTATTACAGAAAAACATAACTAAGTTTTGGCTTTTTAAAAGGACATGAACATCTTTTGTAGTAAATCTGTGGTAACTAACTTATTGCCTGCAAAATTAAAGGACAGTCGGTATTGAAATTATTGTTTAGCATACTTCCAAGTTCATCCCAGAAGAGGGGGGAAAAAAGGAGCGAATGTAGCTGCATTTTATCTACTGAAAACATATCAGAGACTAATTAAATATTTTTTTTCTTTTAAGGGATATAAAAGTGCTTTCTCTTTAATGGTAGGCTTTGAATTCTGTGTTACAGCACTAAGGATTTAAAACTATACGATGATACGTAATTGCAAAATGCTTTACAGGTCAAGTTAAGTATGCTCAAAGACTTGTTAGATTTAAAAAATCTTGCTGATGGTAAGTAAACAAAATCTTGACTTCATATAAAATTTTACTGTAAAAATCCCGTATGAGGCAGTGAGAAGCAAAGGGGTGCAAGTGGCAAAATTAAAAATTTAGAGATAACCAGTGCAAATGGTAGATGAACCCCTCCTCTTTTTTTAGGACAAGATATAGTACTAGCAGACCTGGTAGGTTCCGCTATACAGCTTGATTTAGAAAATAAATTCAATGAAAGCCTACCTATGATCTGATCTTTAAATGCGTTTAACTCAAAACTTCAAAATGTTCACTTGCATCCCTTTGCTTCTCACTGCCTCATTTGCTTCTCACTGCCTCATATGAGGCAGTGAGAAGCAAAGGGATGCAAGTGGCAAAATTAAAAAATTGGAGATAACCAGAACAAACGGTAGGTGAACCCCTCCTCTGTCTTGGGGCAAGAGATAGTACTATTAGCCCTGGTAGGTGCTGCTGTATAGCATGATTTGGGAAAAAAAACCCGCAATGAATACCTACCTAGGACGCAATCTTTATACGCGTTTTACTCAAAACTTGAAAATGTCCGCTTCTATCCCTTTGCTTCTCACTGCCTCATATGTTACTGTTTACAATTAAAAAAAACACGTTTTGTAAGAAATTAATCTAGCTGCGCGTTAAGGTATTAAGAACATCCGTAAAACAAAAGAAAGGATATACTAGACTGAATCGAAACAAAGTGCTACAACTTGTTGAAATGCGGGTATTACCTTCGAACGTGCAGGAAGAATCCGAATGGACAGATTGCGGCGATTCTTCTTGAGATAAATTTTTATTGTGACTCTGTTGCATTGAATTCCTTTTCTTGGAAATAAAACGATGCATTGGTACAAGAAGGAATTGCTTTGACTTTCAGACGCATGCGGTAGAACATAGATTTCTGTATTGCTATTTGAGTAGCTATACTAAATACTAGTGGTACCTGCACGGCATTTCCCGTAGTAGAAAATTAAAAGGTCATTTGGTTCGCCTGTATTATTACAAATAATGGATGATGAATTTCTCGCCAATGGTGTCGTTTCCAAAATTTTAAAAGTATTTTTTTTTCTGAAAGAGCATGCTTAAAAACATAGGATCTGACCATTTTTTAAATAATTTATTTAAGTTTAATACTTTTAAAAAATTACTTAAATCGATGCGCTTTAATTGTTTACACTTCTGTCATGTGACATCACAAATGATGAAATGCCATTCAATGTTGCCAATCACAGAACAAAATATATATATTTCGCATCTTTACTTACGTGTATTGGCAACTATAGGGTTGGTAGCAAGCGTAGAACGCAATTTTATTTCGCTGCTTGATTATCATAATGTGGAAACGTAGTAGAAAGATGCGCCAAATTGCATCATTTGTACGTCACAAAGGCCACGCCTTGTTTGAAAAATCTGACATTTTAACAATTAATTTGAAAAAAAAAAAAAAAAAAACTATTGGGAAAATGAAAGTATTTTTTGGGTTCATGGAATTTTCTTTTGCTCATTCTATCCATTTCAATGACTAAAAGTAGTACTTTTGACTGAAGGAAACCACCCCATTCTATGTTCACTTTGTCACCAATGTTACGGTTCCACGTTATGATAATTTCGTAATCTACTCTTCCACGTTATGAAAATTTGCTGGGGCAAAAAGTCGAATTTTCGAAAAATCGCTTCGAGGTGCACACCCCCAATGCTACAAACTAATTCTGTGCCAAATTTCGTAAAAATCGGCCGAACGATTTTGGCGCTATGCGTGTCACAGCGATCCAGACATCCATACAGAGAGTCTTTGAGCTTTATTATTAGTAAAGAAGGCTGCTGTAAATCTCAAAATTGTTACTGGTAGATTCGTAAGAAAGAATACAGCTTTAAACAATCTACGTAAGTCATGCGCACACAAGAAAATTAACAACTTTAAGTAACTTTGCTAATGACTTCCATTTCACTTCTGAGATTTTTCAAGAAAAGTTTTTCCACATGAAAGAGTAGAACATAAACTTTTTCCAGACCAAAAGCTGTTGGATGTCTTTTTATCCTTAAGCTCATTTTTTTTGCATTGAAAAGGGTGTTCCTTGTTACGCCGAAACAAGTGTCTACAGTAATCTGCAATTTGTGCTTTTAGACGTTGTTATTTCTTATTTTCACAAAGGAGAATATTTTTTGAGAATTTCTTTGCATAGCAAAAAAAAAAAAAAAAAAAAAAACTTTTTTTTGGCGAATCGTGCTGCAAAGCTATCTGAAAGTATCTTAAATTTTATTAATAAAGAATATTCGAACTATTTATTCTTCTGCACAGAAAACATGCCAAAATAAAAATGCTACTTTTGTTGAAGGTCCGAATGGTCGCGAAGTTAAAATTACTGCAATGGTACTGAGCACAGATGCGTTGCCTAATGTGTCTAATATTCCCGTATGGACGGGTGTCTATCCTGCCAGGTCTCAGTTTTCTGTGTTGAGTGGGCAGAAAACAAACCTCAAAGGATGAACGTAAGGGAGCATGGAACTGAGTATTTTAAAGGAATATTGAAAAAAAAGAAAAAAAAAAAAAAAACCCGAAGGTATGTGCATGGTTATTATATAGCCTATGTCGCATTGTAATTATTTAGCTTTTAAATAGAGAGGGAAGTTTTCAAATAGGTGCAGTGGTTCTGGAGATCACCTGGAACATATAAGAATACAAAGTCTGTTCTCTCCTTTTATGTATTAGCATCGATTAAACGGATTTCATTTTCACTGTGGTTCTCATTTGGTGGCCACAGACCTTAAAAAAGAAAAAAAAAACATCAAATTTTCGCAATCCGAATTGCGATAGCATCTTAGCTCGTTAGTAGTGCGATAGTACGTTCTTCATCGGTTAGTTTTCGCCGAGGCATGACAAAACTATTAGGTATAAATCAACTTAAGGTAAGAAGGAAGTTGGGAAGGTATAAACCAACTCCCCAATTTCGTATATAAATTTGACTCCAATCTATATATATAAAAATGGACTTTGGTAAATTTGTTCCCTAAGATCTCAGAAACTACCCGGCAGATTTGGCTGAAACTTTCACCGTTTGTTCTTTTTGGTACTGGGGAGGTTTGTAGACCAGTTCGATAAAAATCCGATTGATGGTTCCTTTTTTATTCTAATCTATATATATAAAAATGGACTTTGGTAAATTTGTTCCCTAAGATCTCAGAAACTACCCGGCAGATTTGGCTGAAACTTTCACCGTTTGTTCTTTTTGGTACTGGGGAGGTTTGTAGACTAGTTCGATAAAAATCCGATTGATAGTTCCTTTTTTATTCTAATTTGTCCAAATTTTCGCATAAATGCCCCAATATGATGATTAAAAAATACGTGCACATATTAAAATTATGTGTCCATCAAAAGCGTTTGTTTTTCTGCTGAAGATGGCATCTGTTAGAAAGTTCTAAGTTGTATGAAAAACGAGTTATATCCTTTTTTTGTTCCATGTTCGAAGGCTTTCCTCAATACAATTCATTTTTTAGTGTATCATCTCAACTCCCAGTTGAAAGCAGAATTGTTGAATATTTTTGTGTTTCGTCTGACTGTGTTTGAGGCTTTTCTCAAGTCTCGTAAAGTAACGTTTTCCCCCCAAGATTGGCTAATAATAACTAGATTTGGCTGATTATTTTCCATTTAAACGGAACTTCAATTGCAATTACTGGGTTTTTTTTATAATTATTTGTGCTGATTGGACACTTAATCATTATTCAATCTAACAGCAGAAACCTCGCCAAAATTTATGTAGAAAGATTTCAGTAGCGGATGCATTTGACAGTTTTTTCAAGTGTCGCGGTTTTTGAAGCCAAAGACTATGTATTAATGTTTGTCAGCTTTCAGAATGTAAACAAAATATCGCCAATCAAAGAATCTTTAAAAACTTTTTTTACTGTAAAATAATTCAGCAACTAAATTACGCAAATCCATAAACAGCACAAAAACTTCCATTAATGTGACTTTGTGCACAAATTCAAACCAACGCCAAATTTTACTACTTATTTTGGAAACATTACGGATGAAATTGTTTAGCGCCATTTTATGGTGACCAAAAGTATTTTAGCATATGGCGACAATATCTCTTTAACAAAAATTAGTAAAATACTGTTTTACAAAGTAAGGAGGGGGAGCATTATCCAAGGTATCCCAAAACGATTTCCGCAAATTCGGTAATATTTTAAATCGCACCAAGAACCCACAATAATTGAAATTTTCCAAAATAACTAAAGCAAGTTTAAGGGGATCACGGGCGCGAGGCTACATTTTTTTAAACAGTTCGTTCTTCAATAGACATACAGAGAAGGTAAGACTCAATGTAAACAAAAAAAAAAGTATTAACTGATAAATCTTTTTAAACATGTGAAGTTTAATTTCATATTTCGGAAATTCTTCAAATTTGTATACGCTTAAATTTCGTGTTTTCATTTCTAAATGAATACTATTTTGCTCTTTTTACTTACTGCTACTTTAGTTTTATGAGTAAGGAAGAAGCTAGATTTTAAATCACGTCAAAAAGGTGTGTTTTAAGTTCTTTCACTTAAAACAGAAAACAAATGCAAGTAACGATTGTTTCTCATAATTATTGCTAACCCAGGCAACGCCGGGTATTTTTGCTAGTTATATTATAAAAACCAATCAAACTTTATTAACATCACACATAACGTTGTTACACCTCAAGAAATCGTCGCTCAATTAAATTAAAAATCAATCGAACTCGATCTCGTGCGTCTTTTACTTTTCAGCAATAAGGTGTTTCCATTCGGCAAATTTATGTAAAATGAAAAAAATAAATATATTTAACAATTGAAATACATTACAAATATGAATGAGGTTTTGCCTTATATATTACTAGAGATGATCATAAAGTGGAAACATTGAAAAAGGAACCGGAACGTCAATAGTATAATAA
The DNA here is from genome assembly GCF_026930045.1 of Uloborus diversus. NCBI lineage: Eukaryota > Metazoa > Arthropoda > Arachnida > Araneae > Uloboridae > Uloborus > Uloborus diversus. The sequence goes on along the minus strand of NC_072734.1, from coordinate 185,049,918 downwards.
GCAATTCGTATTGCTCAAAAAACTTGATATATTTTAATTCTTTAAATGCTACTGCATACACTCACTAAAGCTTGCATGAAAGAATATTTAAAATGTAAAAAAAATCCCACGAGAAGGAAATTTAGAAAGGGATATCAAAAACGAAGGCGGATTTGACATGCATTAAACGAGGCGATTGCGAAAGTGGATCGAAGAAGGTACGCGAAAAATGTATTACATAGCTCTGCTCATTTCTAACAGGCCCCTAAAAGGTATTGCTACGGACCCTCAAATTTACAACTCCATCACTTGGTTTGAAAACATTAACTTACGCAATCCCAAAATAGCAATGAAGAAATAGACGCCCGCTTTATTAGAGCCACGATGTTTAATTCCTTAGGCTCAGGGATGAACAAAATTCAGTAATAAAACTGAACGATAAGAAAATATCATATAATACAATCTCGTCACTCTAGTGTTTGTGAAAGGAAAAAAGAATTTAATTACTGGGGAAGAAACTAAGTAACAGATTGTATTTTCTGAAAAGAAACTGCGACAAAATCCCGTCTGTTAATTGCAGAGATTTTTTTAAAAAAGTTAGTTTCTAATGGCGGACTTAAAAAAATAATCCTGAAAGCTAGTCCAATCTAAAAAAGAAGATACAGCAAAAATTAGTTTTAAAAAGCCTAACAGTAAGCGCAGCAATGGAGTGTATTCTAAAAAAAAGGAAATAAAAAATAGTCCTCGTAAAATTTTGTTCTTTATTAGCAGAGATGATGAAATTTTATTTCTAAAGCCGAATTGCAACCGCTAATGTTTCTGGAAAGGCACAATACCATTCAGTTCAATGACTGAGAGTGACTGAAAAGAAATTAATTATCAAATAAGAAGTGTAAGAACAAATTTATTATCCAAACAAAACCTGCAATGAAATTTTGTTCTGTTACGAACTCGTGGGTAGGATTTAGAACTGGGGCTTGATTGTGCTGGTGTGTGTGTATGTGTGGAGGGGATGGAGTCGATAAAGAGTTATATTTATTGTTTTTATTGAGTGATTCCATAATGAATAGCGGAAACGGCCTGACACGCATTATAATGAATTAAAACACTTTATTATACCGAAAGGTTTCTATAAGAATGTAAAGTATACAAATTGTGTGGCATTTTAATCTCAATTTGAATAATTTTCAATGGCTAGTTTGATTAGTTGTAAGAGTTATTTTATAGGTGCATTTTGATGTAACAATCAATGCTACTTAATGAATAAATGCCTTTATTTGGCAATTTGAAAAGCATTTCATTGGAAATTTTGGTCTTGTTCAATGACTTGCTTTATTTAAAAGTAATTTCAAAGTAATAATGTTTGCTATCGCCAATTAGGTAGTTTTTATTAAATTTCCCAGAAAACATCGCTGTAAATATTAGTTTTCATGCAGTTTTAGGAAAAGAACACTGGGACATCAAATGATTTCAAAAAGAAACCAGTACTCTCTCTCCTAAAAAGACTCTAGGAAACTGGAATTTCATGAAATTTTCCAGAATCTGATGTAACGTATTTATTACGAAAGTTACTGCATTACTTGAGACGAAACTATTTCGGTTACTGTTATGTTTTTGGAATTCTGGTTATCTAGAAATTTTTCAGAGGTAGGGAAGACCGAGTTAAAGTTGTTACACATTTTGTATTTTGATATTCTAGTTTTTTTCTCGAAGGTTACGTACAAAACTAGATTTTTACGGAATACTATTATTATTTTCCTATTATTTAACCCCTTAATCATGGTGTCTGGCATACCGGACATAAAATTTAAATAGCTGATAATCTTTAATATTATTTTAGAAACGTTTCAATACTCAAAGGGGGTCAAGTGGATACACGAACAAACAAGCTGTTATGTTGACGAAGCAAACAATGAAATGAAATTTTTAATAGCTGTGGTTGAAGATGATAAAATGTCTTAAGTTTTAATCTGAGTTCAATGATAAACGTAAACATGATTTACAGATAATTTTCTTTACTAAAATTAAAGCTGAAAGTCTCTCTGTGTGGATATCTGGATTTCTGTCTGTCTGTCCGGATGTCTGTGACGCGCATAGCACCTAGACCGTTCGGCCAATTTTCATGAAATTCGGTTTAACATGGTTAACCGAAAGTTAGTTTGTAACATGGGGGTGTGCACCTCGAAGCGATTTTTCGAACATTCGATTTTGTTCTTTTTCTATTCCAATTTTAAGAATTTTTACGGAGCAAATTATCACAACGTGAACGAGTAAATTACCAAATTATCATAACGTGGAACGTAACATTGGCGAGCAAATGAATACAGCAAACTAGCGAGAAATTCGTCATCCATTATTTGTAAATATACAGGTGAAGCAAATGACCTTTTAATTTTCAACTACGGGCAAAGCCGTGAGGGTACCACTAGGCAATAATAAATACGGCTCCGAAGTACGCACTTTCAAGTATTTCGAGAAGACTTTTCTTCCTTTGTGCATGCTTTGGTCATTTTTGAGTTTCTCTGGAAAAAGTTAAAACTCTAAAAATGTTGAAGTAAGAAATAACAACGTCTATTCGCGCAAATCACGGGACGCCGGAGCGTCCCGCCCCGCCAAGGAAACCAAACGTCAGCAGCCAACAGAAGCAAATCCACCGCCAAAGACGAAAGAAAATAAAAGCGACCAAGAACAAGTTTACACGACAGAACAAGTTGGGGTTTTTCGGGTTTTTCACCCCTCTGTATCTCAGCCCCATGAAGACCCCCGGAGTTGATTTTTGGTACGCTCAATCTCTAGTGGCCCCTGACGCCGTAAACCAAAATACAATCCCCTGGACCATCAGGGGGAGGAGGTATTAAAGTTATAAAATCGCAAAAATATAATACAAAAAAGTTTTCGCTTTTTTTGACAGGGCTACAGCCCAGACGAAAAAAGGAATCAAGCTGAAATTTCGCACACACATTCCTTGTGCCCTACTGATGTGCCTTTTGTGCCATTTGATTCCCCTCCCCTTCTCCCCTCGTTTTTACCCCCCAAATTGTACCTTCCCGAGAATCTATCACAGCCCCCCGGGGGGCTACGGTAATGATTTTTTTTGTATACATATTCTTGGGGGGGGGGGGGGCTATCGAGTACATATACAAAAATTCAACCCCCAGGGACATCATGGGCCGGAGTAATTAGTTTGAAAATCACTAATTTTCCCTCAATTCTTATGCACTTACTCTCAGCTCATTGAGTGTGTTTATCTCGGACTGCTCCCTTCCCACGTTGGAGTTGAGGGTAATGAAAGGGCTGACTTTTTGGCTAGATCTGCTGCTGCGGAGGGTGTGAGCCCTTGTGGAGATCTTACTTTCAGTGAGATCTCCACAATTTCAAAAATGGAGCTCAATCGCCAATTTAAAACACCTCCCAGACACGCGTGGTATTTTGCAAAATGTCCTGGTGAGTCCTTTAGACTCAAGGGTAGACTCCTCCAGACAACATATTCGAGATTCCTGAGTGGCCACACTAAAGCTCTTAGATTCTCTGGGAATATCAAGACTTTTCCGGAGTGTCACTGGTGCTCTGCTGGAGAGGTTTCACCTGAGCACATTCTATCTTGTTTGGGTTTTACGAAGGACGAGGTCCTTAGTGACCCATTGCTGTTCTTGGATTTTTTGCAGATATTTGGATTCATGGGGGTTGTTTAGCATTGCTAAACATGCCCGAGATAAGTCAAAAAAAAAAAAAAAAAAATCTCGGACTGCAATTGCAAGGTTAGAACAGATCTAACAGTTATTCCAAAGTTGTCTTAGGAAATGAAATTCAATCAAGACTAAAACATATCCAACAGTTGCAACTAGACGTTAAATCGCGGATATCACAAATTTGCCACTGCGACTGCGCATGCGCGCAGACTTGGCTCATTGGGCTTTCTGTTTTCAGATTCTATGTTGTTTGTTTATACTTAAGCAGAGAGACAAAGTAATGAATGAGATTAGAATGCTGTCCTCCCCCCTCCAAAGTTTTGCCGATACGAAATTTCCTTCCCTGTGTTTTTCAGTTTTGATATATTTATGGAGGTAAGAAATTTTAAATGTCGGCGCGAAACTGGGGTTAAACCATTACAATATTTTACGTGACAAATTATATGAAATTGTACGCATATGAATACGGCACATATAACTTTTTAATTGAAAGCGAAAAACAGCACTTTTTTATTGGTTTGCTTAGTTTCTAAATTAATGGATTTTTTACAAACATCACATAACGAATTGAAAATACACGAAATACGTGTGTGGATATCCGTGCTTTGCAGTAATTTGTTAGCTGAAAAATTTTTTGCAATTAATTTAAGCAAGACTTTTAATGAGCTTAGTCCGCGCGCAACATGCGCATTCGCTATGGCAAATTTGGGATATCCGCGGTTTGACATCGAGTAAAGTTGTATAGATCTTCTGACACATTCAAATTTAAAATATTTAATGGCTTAGTTTTTTTTTGTTTTTTTTTTTTGCTTGGTGATAACATGCGTTATTTCGTTTTTTAAATGAATTTTTAAACAAAACTAGGTATTAAACAAGACAAAGACTTCTATCAAGAAAAAGATAAATCACCAAACAATTAAAATTATCCCATAAAACGTAAAATAATCCATGATTTAAGAAAAAATGTAATTAAACAAAAAGTGAAAAGCTGATTAAAATAGCCCTCAAGCTGTAAAACATTTAAAGAAACCTTCATGAAAATGTTGAATAATCTGTCAAATTAAGAAACTGTAATAGAATTTATTGCGAAGTTGTAAAATACTCGAAAACAATATAATTTAAAATATAGTATTTTATTATCCAAGAAGTTTTTTTTGTAACAGAGAGGATACAAGGGTTGCAATAAAATTTAAACCGCCCAATTCTCGCAAAATGAACATAGAATCTTAATAATCAGAAAATAACTTGACGTAAAATTAGGCTAGCCATTATTGTTCCTTAAAAACACAAAACAGCGCTGTTTCAATTGAAAATTTTCTGACTTGAAGTTCTCCATTCTAAAAATACAGACAAAGTAATAATATCAATGCAAAAAGATGTGATATCTCATCAAAAACAACCCTGTTGTAAAAATTTCCCAGCCAAGAAAACCTTTAACTTTTCCGCACAAAAAAGAAAACCTGCTTCCTAAACCCAAAAACTCTTAGCCATAAAAAGTTATGATATCTAGTTTGCCCGCCAAGTATCTGCCAAACTATCATCTTCCCTCTTCTCCTTTTTCATCACAGCTACTTCCATTAGAACCTCCTCCCACCTTCAACTCCTCAGAAATATGGATAGATCTTTTAAATTGTTTATCTTGTTTGGCGGGAAGTTTTTCAAAGTGAAGTAGTTGCTTGTTGAGCAAAAAGCTTCCCGCCAAACAAGATAAACAATTTAAAAGATCTATCCATATTTCTGAGGAGTTGAAGGTGGGAGGAGGTTCTAATGGAAGTAGCTGTGATGAAAAAGGAGAAGAGGGAAGATGATAATTTGACAGATACTTGGCGGGCAAACTAGATATCATAACTTTTTATGGCTAAGGGTTTTTGGGTTTAGGATGCAGGTTTTCTTTTTTGTACGAAAAAGTTAAAGGTTTTCTTGGCGGGGAAATTTTTACAACAGGGTTGTTTTTGATGAGATTGCAGATTACTGCAGATATGTATCTCGGTTTTACAAGGAACACCTTTTTCAATGCAAAATAAAATGAGCTTCTGGATGAAAATATATTCGACTTTTTGCTTTTGTTCGATGTCTTTTTGGACGCGTTCCTTTATCATCTAATTTTTTCTAATCGACACCTTAAATCTGTGGAACTCAAATAAAATTGCACAGCAACCTTCGGAGCTTCGTGAGCGCCAACGAGCAATGGGCGGTGCCCACTAGTAGTAAAAAAAAATAAACTAAACAAATTTTGTGAATTCTATTAACAATCAGCTTAACTGCAGTTAGTAAACTGAAATTAAAACTATATTAGTGTTCAACCACGTTCTTGCTATGCGAAATTCCCCCATTTTTATTCTGTTACTATCTTTATTACTATGAGACTATATTTTCGATTTGGGATGATATACAATCAATATTTACCCTTAAAAATAAAAGTGCACTAAAATTGTAAAATATTAGTTTTTTTAAATTGTTATTTAACTACGGTATTTTCAATGGTTTGCAAGAAGAATGATCATGTATTATGAAGTAGTGTAACGTGCTACTGATAAGTATTAGTGTGGTATTGAAGTGAGAATGAGAACTTCATGATTCCGTGTTTTCATCTCTTGTGTCTTAGATTTTTCGCAGAAAATTCTGTGTCTCACTATGGTCACTTTGAAAGCTATTGGTATAATCTACGCAAGTGGATATTTTTGAAACAGTCTTTATTTAAAATCAATCGATATAGCTACTGCACATCTTCTCTTTAAGTGCGAGTTGGTCGTATATGACTATTACTGGTCATATTTAAGAGTATTTGCTCAGATACGGAAAAAATAAATTTAAAAAAAAGTGCGTTTAATGTAGTACTCTAATACAGAAAATAGCTTCTACATTCGAACTAAAAGGCTAAGCAATTGTTTTATTTATTTATTTTTGACACAAATCCCTAACAGAATCTCCCTTCCGAATAAAAAAACATCTTCTAAATTTTAAAAATTTTAGAATTGTCTATACCATAATAATATTTTTGCCGCTAGGTTCAATAACTGAAAAAAAAGTAAGTAAATTTTAACAGCAGACGATAATTAATATATTTTTAACAAGAAGAGGAAAGAAGCAAATTAAATGTTTGCTGAAGCGAATCAGACATAAGTTTTTTATAAACATTGCACGCCCAGAAATTTAAAAACAAACATGGGTAAATCAAGTTACATTTTTATGCGATTATTTATAATCCGATACTAATATTGTGTTTTCTAAATATATTTACCGAGCTTAAAGATAATTTCAACAACAGACTATTCTTAAAAAAATATAACGAGCAATTGATGAAATATATTTTGCAGAAAAGATCTAGATACGAAAACTTTACTTACAATTTTAGGTGTTTTATTTTACATGTATGTTTAAACAGAAAAAAAACAGAATTTTTACAAGAACGTGTATGTAGGGTAGATTTACTTTTTAACCCGGATCACATTGGCATTTCAATTGAAGTAGAAATAAATGCTAGAACTCTGGTACAGTAACTCGCTACATTATCAAATGCTGTGTATCTTACAAAAAAATTATATTCACATTCTCGTTAAGGGGGAAAAAAACTGTCCCTTCAAATGTTTAATTATTTGTCAATCACGTTCAAATGTCTTTAGAAAACTGTACAAGATTAGAAGATACCACTTATCACCGTGGAATGTTTTAAAACATATTTTGCGTTCACATATTTCCAAAAAACTTGAGATTTTTGTAAATTAAATTAGTACTAATAACCTTTCGATAACAATAAACTAATTATGCTGAACTCTACCACATTTGGATGCCTCAATTGCGCAATCGACAAACTCCACTTAAAAAAAAAAATCCTCATTTCTGCTTCAATAGTGAGTGCTTAATCAATGCTTAACATGTGAATTTATATTAAAGTTTTGGTTCAGTACATTTCTGATCTTGCGATGGCAGAAAATGCAACACGAGGGCCCATTCACTCCTATGGATAACACTATCTTCTTCACTTTTCTCGACTTTCTGATTTATGGAGTAAATCGATTTGTCGAGTGAAACATCCATTTGTGCTTAGCACGGCAGTATGGAAAAGGAAAAAATTATAGACATATGCTTCAAATACTTTTCAAATACTTTTTTTAAATTTACATATTTTGACCAGCTCTAAGATTCATTAAAACTAGTTGGCAATAACACTTTTCTTTGGTGTTTTCTTAGAGTTTCCTTATGAAAATTTTCTCAAAATGGCTAAAACGTAGCAAAAATAATCTTTACTAATAATAAAGCTGAAAGGCTCTCTGTCTGGATCTCTGTCTGTCTATCAGGATCTCTGTGACGCGCATAGCGCCTAGACCGTTTGGTCGATTTTAATGAAATTTGGCACAGAATTAGTTTGTAGCATGGGGGTGTGCACCTTGAAGCGATTTTTCGAAAATTCGATTTTATTCTTTTTCTATTCCAATTTTAAGAACATTTTCCCGAGCGAGATTATCATAAGATGACCGAGTGAATTACCAAGATATCATAACGTGGTACCGTAACATGGGTAAGCCAATTGGCGAGAAATTCATCATACATCATTTGTAAATACACAGGCGAATCAAAAGACATTTTAATTTTCTACTACGGGCGAAGCCGTGAGGGTGACACAAGTAATAAATAATTACAGAACAGGTAGCCCCCAAAAATCTCGATTCATTGGTTCAGTGTCTCAAAAACAGGCATGTGTAAAATGTTTTTAAAATGCATAGCTATTTTACTATTTGAAGCGCGAGTACACTGGCCCAGAATATATGGCGCAGAATCAAATGTAACGCAAAAATGTAAAAGGAATGCTGATTCAAAGAACTTTTTCCCTATATTTTGAAGAATTATAACGAACTGAAAATAAAGCTCGTTTTTTTGTTAGAGATAAGTAAGAAGCGAACTCCAGGTGGAATACAATGCAAAAGCGATGAAAACTTTGTGGCACAGTTCGGAAACTAGTTTTGTCGATAAAATCTGTTGGAGGTCCGCAAGGGTAGTCGAAAATATAGCAAACTGGAAGTTGCTACATTTTTCTTGCTGTCAAAAAGTTTCGAGGAAAATATTTTGACTTCTTTCATTCTAAGCTGTTATTTCCCGGTTTAGAATAGCGTAATCTTTTAACGGAAATAAACTTTTTAAAAATAGAAGTAAGTTCGAAAAAAGTTTTAAAAAATATTGATCTATACGTATATAAAAAAAAATCTATTACAAAGTAATCGTCATTGCGATTCATTTAATGGTGATAGCTCTTTTGTGAATAGAGTTTTTGTTTGCTTCAATTTAAGAGCATGGGCAGGGCATCAATAGAATGTGTATTGAGCAGCCTCAATTAGAGATCATCTTAATTTAAAAATACTAATCTCAATGCAATTATGTTAATGCCAAATAATCTCTAGATCCATTCTTTTGAGTAGGGTTTAATGGGGTTCATTTAAAATCTTCAAATTCGTTTGTTGTTGTTTTACATTACATTAATAAACACATAGCACTGAATTTTATGAAAAAAAATTATTTAAATTGTTTCATGACTTACAATAGTATAACAGGATGTGTCCCATTTCACAATAGGATGTTGTACCTTGGGACAGCTTGGAACTCTTACTTTAAATGGCTGGCAATATTTTATTTTTAAATTGTCTGAATTAAAAAAAAATATTTTGCATAGAAATATGTTGGTATTTTAATGTGACGTTTAGATTTTAAATTTGATTCACATAATTGACGTTAAAAACTAAAATATGAAAAGTTTCCCAATGTACATCACTCTCCCCTGCTTTGGTTGCTCTAAAATATCCAGCTTAAATGTAAATGGAGTGCTTAGGGACTTAAGGAAAGCTTTTCAAAAAAAAAAAAAAAAAAGCACACAATCGAATTAAAAAAAAAATTCCAGCTATATTTATAGAGGTGTTCAGATTAAAAAAAAATCCTATACAAACAAAACAACTTTTTTCACGGAACAAAGTATTTGCAGCATTAAAAGTTTTTAATAAAAAGCTTTATTCCTAGCTACCAAATATAAAATAAAAACGTTACAGTAATTTCTCCATTTATTTCAATGACATCGTTCTTTATTTGATGTATGACTACTTGACCCCATTTACCACTTGACCCTGCCTGACCCTCCAGAACACACACAACGTCCTTATAAAATCTGAAATAAAATTTTAACTCTTATTCAATTATTCCAGATGATTCATTCAAACAACAGTGCTTTTTCTTAGTTATCCAGGTGCGTCTTCTTATGCGCCGTAGCTTTTTACAACGGTAACGTCAATTTTTATACCAGCCATACACTATTTTGTCGCAATGATTTCTTTCATTGAGTGTTGTTTATCGGGCAGTTCTCAAAAGGTGGGAACAAAAAAGTTAACTTTGAGCAATTTCAAAAATTTTCAAATTTGACATCAATTTTGCTTTTATTCTATAGTATGCATACCTAGAACACAATATATGAACATGAAAAGACAGCAGGTATTTGTAAAAATTGTTAATTAGCAAATTAAATCAGCAGTCTGTAGCTAACAGATTTTGGACATTGTTGTCCTGTAGGTAACGGATTTTGGACATCATCTTAATGTAAGTTTCACCATTTTTGACAATTGTTAATCTGATTTTTAACTTTTCCAATGAAAATTTTATTTACTACTTTTTGAATTTTGCAATTTAATAATAAAGAGGATATTAATCAAGTACTTGAATGACTTTACATACTGCTCTTTACATATAATGATAAATAAAGTTAAATATAAGTTTTGGAATGATTTTGAAAAAGTTGATGAAAGGTAAAAAAAAGCTTCAAATTAAAAATAATACAAATGTAAAAAGTGACATCAGTTTTAAAAATGAATGTTTTTTTTAATGTCATAAAAATTAAAACGATGTCTAAAAATAATTATTGAAAAAAGAAATTCGTATTTCTATTTGGAGATCGTTAAATTATGTTTCGAAAAGAAAGAGAAAAAAAAATTCTAAAATAATAAAAGCGGGGGAAAAAAATTGCTAGCGCAGGTGATAAAGTCGCCAAAACTGGTGCAGTGACGAAAAACTACATTTGTCAAACTGGAATTCCCCTCTGGTAACCTTTAGCTTATCGTACACTGTGTTGTCGCCAACGGAGTTTGCTTGGCGATATTAGCGCAAAATGGCTTTTGTTCAATCATAACCAGCCATGTTTCTACTGTAATTTATGTATTGTTCAATGTGTAACGTATTAACTATGCAAAATACCAATGGATGAAAGAAGATAACATTATAATAACCTTTTTTATTGAGGTTAGAAGACAGTGGATGATCAAAAATTATGAATAAACGGACGGAATTATCGGCGTCAAGATCGTAACGCGATTTGGACATCTCACATGTATGTTTAAGAAAAATCATTTTTCTTCTAAGATACTGCATAAAAGCTTATGAAAACACTTTTAAACAACTAAAAATTGATTCTCGGGATCGATAAATACCTTTAAAACGAAAACATCATATACTTAGTTCTCAAATAATAGAATTGTAAAGATCGTAACTTTTGGACATACATCAAATTTCAAACTTACTTTTTTCTGAAATCGTTTACAAAGTAAATAATCTGTCTTTACTTTTGTTATTTGTGCAAAATATTAACAAAAAATTATTCAGTGTAAGATTCATACCTTTAATTTTTTTTTGAAACGTATGGAAATAATTTAAAAATTTTTTTTTAAATGGTACATTTGCTCAGTTAACGTTTTGGTATGTCCAAAATTGTGCCTTTTAGCAAAGAAAATATTTTTTTAAGGGCATTTGAAGAGCAATTTTTCCATAATTTATGTCAATTCTTGTCTCTATACAGTATTATAATTTAACTCAAAAATTTTTGAGTTAATTAAAATGAAAGTTATTTGGAGTTGAAGCTTCAAAGTTGAGGTCTGTGTTTGCTCCCACCTTTTGAGAACTGCCCTATCCTGACTTTCTGTCAGAGCTAAAGTTGGTTAATTCCGGCTTGGATCACGAGCGAATTGATTCTGACACTATGCGCCATTGTCCTGAAAGGAAAATTTATATCCTTGAGCCTGACATTCTTGCTATAGTTTAATATCCTTATCCTCTTCGCACATCATGTCAAGGCAAAGTAACAGGGACGTCACTGAGAGTCGCAATGGTCACCATCACAAAGTGACAGATTTGTGACAGCTCACAAGAGTCACGCTCTGACACACTAGTGAATTGTTTCATGCGACTTATTGCGAAGTACCATCAAAAACCAATTCATAATTGGCGACTTAGTCACATTCTGAAGATGTTATTGCAACGTTATTTTGTGACGTCGCCATGAACTGACATTGTGACCTGCTGACGACGTTGCGTAAACGTTTTGTAACCGTTTCGCGAAGGAGATTCTTTAATTCTTTTTAGACCCTCATGCCTTTTTACCACAAGGGCCAAATTTTAGTCACTATTTTATGAGGATCACTTTTAAGAATGAATGCATGTTGAAACTACGAATTTCACGTTGTGATACATTTAATATGCTTGATGGTTTTTTGGCAAAAACAACCTCTTAATGTTCAATTTAAGGATAATTTATGCACCAGGTTAATCGCAGAAAAATAAGCACTTTCAACATTTGCATTTTCATATTTAATTAACTTACTCTAAAATGGTCGCATGTATCGATACATCCTTGGTTAGTGTTACATACCTGACATGAAAATAACAATAGAATGCAAAATATTCGAGATATTCATTTCGCCTTTCCAACGAGATGTTCATTGGATTAAAAAAAATGATGTATCGAACTAATACTGCTAATGTGCATTACATTTACTAAAAAATGCATTGCAAGTGATCTTTTTAGTAATAAGCGAGGAAAAAATATGACTACATTAAGAAAAGATATGAACTGTTCCAAATCTAAATTAGAAACGAAATAATGTAAGTCGTTAAAAGGATACAAAATTCTAAATAATGCAAGAAATTAACTTAGAAGAACTGGAATTTCGGAGAATTGCTTCCCACTGCACAAGACAAACCCAAAACAATGTTCTACGCTGTAGCCTAAAAAGCTCTAGCCACCGTTTTAAACGAAATTGGGTACGGCATAATAACGTAAATTGAAAATCTAAAGTAGTTTTCTCCTTCTCTTAATGATTTTAATAGCAGCTTTCTAGAAGAAATCATTACAAGAAGGAATTTCATTTAATGTTCAGGCTATAAAACTTATAACCATTTGGGAGACTTAAATTACATTACGAAATATTTAAAATACTAGAATCGTGATACATACAAAGTGAATGAGTGTTGTCTTAAAGTACTGAAAAGCTTAAAAGAGTTTCTAGAATTGAGCCAGTGAGATGCAAAGGGATGTAAGTGGACGTTTTAAATTTTTGAGTAAAACGCGTTTAAAGATAACATCCTAGGTAGGCTTTCATTGAAATTTTTTTTCTGAATCATGCTGTGTAGCAGCAACTACCAGGGCTACTAGTACCATCTCTTGCCCCAAGACAGAGGAGAGGTTCACCTGCCATGTGTACTGGTTATCTCCAAATTTTCAATTTTGCCACTTGCATCCCTTTACTTTTCACTGCCTCATATGACTTTACTATATACAGTCAACTCGCGATGGTTGCGCCTTAATTGTAGTTTTTAACAAACGGAATGAAACCTTTGTATAACGTAAATAATAGTCCCAGTATAACGTGAAATACAAAATATACAGCAAATATACTGAGATTTATAGCAAAGAGAATTGATATTTTATTGAGAGTTTTGAAACAAAAATATTTGTTTCCAGTGGACTCTGGAGACTATAAAAAGGGATATGTTGGTGGCCCAAACGTTCAAACACAATAATGCAAGTACCTTCGGAACAGAAAGACTAGTCAAAACTGATTTTAGAGAAATAAAAATTTACGTCTGGGTTGAAGCTGAAGCGGGAAATTCCTTTATTGAGCGGTGACATAATTTTCTGGCCGGGGGGGGGGGGAGGGGATTTTGCTCATAGTAGGTCTTTCCACGTACAGAGCGATCTAAAAGTGGGCGAATCTTACCCCTCTTTAGTTTCAACATCATGACAGTTACGGTTGAATTTTCATTACTCGTAATTACATTAACGTCTTAAGCTTCATGAACAACGGTAAAAATAATGTCTATGTCATTACTCAGCTTCATTCCTTGAAGTCTTAAGATTCATGAACATCGGAAAAAACCCCATCCATGTCATAACAGTGCTTAATTCCGTGAAATCGTAAGGTTCATGAACATCAGAAAGCCACCATCCTTGTCATAACACAGCTTAAGTCCTTGATGTCTTAAGATTCAAGAACATCGGAAAAGCACCATCCTTGTCGTAATACAGCTGAATTCTGCGCCATGGTCTCACAAATGTTTTGCGGAGTTTCGCGGATTCAGAACTGTTGCGCCGCAAGACATCTGCGAGAAGATGGCGCAGAATTTTGCAGTGTTAGGACATGGAGGGAGTTCTCCCGATGTTTACGACTACCATGAAGTCTTTAACTACTACGCAGTTTAAGACTTCATATTAACTTTTTATTTAAAAAAAAATCAACCATATCGGTCATTATGTTGAAATCACACTTTCGAACCACTTGACATGTATATTAACCCTCTGAAGAATTGTGAACATTGTAGGTACCATACCGTTCACACGTCTTCCAAGTTTATACGAATAATTCTATGACGTAATCACGTAGTTGCCTGCAGTTTGCACTCTGAGCAAACGAACTGGTATTAAAGAAGACAGCTAATTGGCACTATTTGTCGCAAATTGAAATGATTATTGGCATTGACAAAAAGTGCCGTCCGCTAGTGATCTAAAAAAAAATGTTTTCCGGGTGTTACATATGTTCTCTGTTGAAATATTAGAGATGTGTTTCATATGTATTCAGTAATGTTATTTTTGTGCCCTTTTAACGTTTTATATTCAGGGAGTGTTTCGAGGCAACACTCTCTGATCCTGTAATTTCCTTCATAGACATTCAAAATGCATAAATGCGTGTGTTTTGGTTTTTCTTATCTCGTTATTAAATAAATAACAAATAGATAAGTATATAAAAAAATAGATAAATGAAAAAACTAAAAAAAAAATCAGTAAATAAAAAATTAAAAATATCCGAGCCTTATGAGTGACTGATGGTTAACATTAGGGGCTAATAATAAAACTTTCATAATATGCTTCACCCCAGCTTTTTCTACTTTATGCAAGGCATTAAACAATGAAATTTCTGGATTTGCCATTATATTAATAAAAAAGAACAATATTTCTTTTATAAAACTCTTTCCTGCTGCCTAGCATGAGATATATTGCTATCATATAAAACAGTTACAACGATAAATTATTTATCATTACTAGAACAAAAAAAAAAAAAAAAAAAAAAAAAAAAAAAAAAAAAATCAAAGGACGTCCGTAAATTTCAGGAAATATTTCTAAGCATACACGTCAAACAAAGCATTATTTTATACTTTTCGTTGTTAGGCTCCTTACACAATTCAACTTATCGCAACAGTTTTATAGATAGAAAATTGTTCAAGTCTTCTCGAAGGCAATTGTGCTCTAATTCAACAACAAATTTTCGCTTTGTTGTCAAAGCATGTGTTTCTTTTCATTCTTTTTTTTATATAACAAGAAACACGGGATTTAAAGTGGAATAGTTTTCAAGAACTTGGGCCACACGAGTCTGAAAGGGGAAAAGGAAGAAAAGTTTTGTTAAGGATTTTTAGGGAAGAATTCTGAAGAAACTCTCTCTAAAGGAGGGGAGCGAGGTTAAATGACCCTTTTTTACGCTCTTTCTCTTCGTATTTATTTATTAAAATGAACATCGGTTCGAAACTTTTATTAATGAGATATTTGCCAATCAATAGCCTTTGAGGAAATTTTGCTTTTCACTGTTTTTGTGCCAAATACGTTGTTTAGAATCCTCATTTTTCTGAAATACTAAAAAACTAAAAACGTTTGCAGATTTAAAAGGAATGCCAAAGCATTTAATTTCCAATCTTTACTAATAATAAAATTGAAAGTCTGTGTCTTTGAATGTCTGTCACGCGCATAGCGCCTAGACCGTTCGGCCGATTTTCATGAAATTTGGCGCAGAATTAGTTCGTAGCAAAGGTGTGAGCACCTTGAAGCGATTTTTCGAAAATTCGATTTTGTTCATTTTTTATTCCAGTTTTAAGAACAGTTTACCGAGCAAATTATCGTAACATGGACGAGCAAATTATCATAACGTGGACGAGCAAATTATCATAACGTGGACGAGGAAACTATAACGTAGACAAGTAAATTATCATAGCATGGACAAGCCAATTATCATAATGTGGAACCGTAACAGGGGCGGGCAAATGAACATAGCAAATTGACGAGAAATTCCATATCCATCCATCATTTGTAAATATATAGGCGAACCAAATGACCTTTTAATTTTCTTCTACGGGCAAAACCGTGCGGGTACCGCTGGTAAGAATTAAAGGGGTTGATTTTGGATTTCACAACATTAGCTGCTTGTTAACACCAATGGAATAATCCATAAATAATGGAACATTAAATTTTTCCCGAACGTTTCAATGAAGATATTCGTAAATTTAATTATAGCTGCCTATTCAACTCAATTGGTTCAACTACATTTATATGTAACCCTAAACTTTGTAGTCAAATGAAAAAGAAAGTAAAAACAACAAAGGCAAGGTCTAAGGTTAAGAAAAAGCATTATTATTTATGAAACAATGAAAAATGCACGATGCCTTTTATTTTTGTAATTAAAACACACAAACAAGTAA
The DNA here is from genome assembly GCF_026930045.1 of Uloborus diversus. Classification (NCBI taxonomy): domain Eukaryota; kingdom Metazoa; phylum Arthropoda; class Arachnida; order Araneae; family Uloboridae; genus Uloborus; species Uloborus diversus. The sequence goes on along the minus strand of NC_072734.1, from coordinate 185,033,485 downwards.
CAAGGGACACTAGGACAACGCGAAATATAAAATATGATTTACATTTTTAAAAATGAACAAATCGGAAATTTAATTAAATAGAGAACCATATTTTATGTAGAATTATTTTACATTAGTATAGATTATTTTTAAAAATCATTTATCGAAATGCAACTTTTCATTTTTATCAGTATGTTTGTACCATCAAATATAAGTGGAAAGTTGATTCTTAACAAAGTAGTAGTTAAAATATCAGAGTAGTAAAATATTTTCTGATTATTAAATATTTTTACTTTGAATTTATAATGAAATGAGAAAATGGAAGACGAAATGAATAAATAAAGGAAGTACTGAATGCTTAAATAAATGTGTGTGTAAATAAGTGAATAATGAATTTAAAAGTAAATGGGAAAGTTTTCATCACTTGTCAATGGTTAACCATGAAAGTAAAACGGAATGTAAATTTATATGTAAATCAACCTTTAAATTTCATATATCAAAAATTTTCATCATCAATTTTCTGTGTTGAATTTTCTCAATCAAATATTGATGTCAGGATTTTGAACAGTGTCTTTTTTTAAAGTCGTTTTCTATTCTTTCCAAATTTTTATGCTCTATAGTTGACAGTTGATTGTTCTATGTGTCTAAAATCTGATTAATACTATCTAAAATTAGACTAATAATGATTGTTTGCATGCATTTAAGAGCAGATTTTCAGTTTTTTTTCTTCCTAAAAAATATTTTAAAGGGAGCAATAATAAGTCAGAATACCTTACACTAATTGCCGTAGTACGTGAAGATACAAACATCAAATCAGGTCGTGAGAAGCAAAGGGGTGTAAGTGGCAGAGTTAAAAATTTGGAGAGAGTAACTAGTACAAATGGAAGGTAAAAATCTCCTCTGTTTTAGAGCAAGAGATAGTACTAGTGGTCCAGGTAGATACTGCTATGCAGCATTATTTAGAATTTTCTTCAATAAAAGCTTGCCTAGAACTTTTGCGCTTTGTAAAATTGTAATATCTTTCAGAGTTGTTAACTCGACCTCTAATATCTACAGAAAAAAACTCAACATTTTAAAAAGTGTAAGCAGTATACCAAAAATGATGAAAATCAACTAACTGCGTCGCCCGGCTTTGCACGGTCTACGTCGAAAATAAAAGTTATGTCAAATGACGCGTGTTCAACACTCAGGCTTGAACAAAAAAAAATCAGGGAAATTTTGCGGCAGATTGCGGAAAAATAACCAAAAAGGAAACATTTTAAATTCCCCGACTACAGGAAAAGCCTTTAAAACAGAAGCAAGAATTTTACTTGTTCATATTTGAGAAACAAAAATGGCTACATATCTTTCGTCTCAATGATTTTTTTCACGCTATAATTTTAATAAAAGCATTGTTGCGGAAAGTTGAGATGAAGCACTAAATAATAATTTGAATGGAGGAAAACCTTCGAATTTTATGTCGAAATCTAAGCGCCATAATTAATGGTCTTTAATTGATATCTCCGCTAATTATTATCGGAGGATTATGTTAGATAGCCAGACATAGAGACGGGAAAATTACGAATCGATCGATACCTGGTTCGATGGTCAGTTCACTGTCGCTCGGGAGAAATAACTCGGACATAGATGGCTACATAGGTACATACATAGATACATATGCTCAGTTTTTAATCATATAAGATTAAATTTTACCTGCATGTTGTGGTTTTAAATATGTATTTTTTTTAAACGCCGAGAATCAGTTGAATAAAACAAATTGTTGTTCCAAAAGTTTGTCGAATAGTTTAGAAGTAATGTTTGAAACTTACTGCACAAATCCAAAACTATCAATGTATTCATATAAAAATATAACTCAAAGCTAGTTTTGTTTCTTTATTTTATTTATTATTTAAGGAACGAAGTTCTTGAACGTACGCCAATCTATTGCTAATTAGTTTTGTTTTAAAATAATGAGTGACCAGGAAAAGTAAAATTAAAATCCTGTCATAAAAGTATCAAGTTTCCATGAGCCGAAAAAACTTCCAAGAAGCAAAAATACATTTTTTTCCCCCGTTCTTTCGGTTTTCAATACTTATAAGCTAATAAACTCCAACAATGCTAATTACTTTGTTACTCGAAAACTCTGCATTTAAGGCATTCTTGCAAAAAGTTTCATTTATAATTTAATTATTCTTTGACGCTAATGAGAAAAATCTTCGAAGTACGAGATAGGGATTATTGTTGTTCGCGCACGCAAAAAAGCTATGGCGATAAAACAAGGTTTAAAATTTTGTTTTTGGATGTTTAGTGAATTTACTAAAACGTGTTTCCTCGGAAACGTTATGCCTTAAATATTTGTTTCTAATTATTATTGGATCTAAATACAAAAAGGAAAAAAAAAAAAAAAAAAAACCGCAGTTCGAGTTTTTAGGGTAGTGATTCCGCATTTGGTTTTAATTGATGAATTCTTGATTGATTGAAATTTTTTAACGTCATTGTTTTTGAAAATGAAACAATCTTGTAATTTAAAGTAAAACAAAACAACGTTAGATGAAGCAAATTTGTGTTTCATCTAGCGTTGTTTTGTCTTACTTTACTGTTCAGCACAAAAGTATATATTTATCTTAATCTTGTAATTTGTTTCAAGTAATTTGTTAAAAGGACAGAAAAAAAACAGAAAAAGGTAGTAAACTAATTATAATTAAAAGTGTACTAAATGTTCTAACTTGTGTTAACCAGAAGTTGTACATAGATAAAGTAAACCTATTTATATAGTAAACTCTCGATTATTCGCGAGCGGGTGGATTTTCCGCGAGTCAATCAATAAGCAGGAACATGTATTTTCGCAGTAAAAAGCCAATACCAATGGCTGTTGTTTTGTCAAAATATTGTAAATTTTAACTCTTTTTACTTCCTTTTACAAAAAAGGAAGTATTGTATTCGCGAAAAAATTTTCACTTTAAAAAATCGGCCTTAATTTCCATTTTTCTCACCTCGGAATGAATGTTGAGTTTTTTTTTTTCGACTCGACCAGACGCGGATAAGTGCCTAAGAACGTACAGACACGCGAAATATCCATTTTGACGATTCCCGAAACAAATACAACAAGTTTTCTCGTGACGTCTGTATGTACGTATGTGCGTATGTATGTCGCGTAACTCAAGAACGGTATGTCTTAGAAAGTTTAAATTTGATACGTAGACTCCTAGTAGGGGTCTAGGTTTGCCCCTCTCTTTTGGTTGTATTCGGGTGCTTCTAAAGGGGTCTTTTGCCCCTTTCGGGAGGGGGGGGGGAATCATTGTTAATTTCGATGTAAACTAAAGTGGTGTTACAATTTGATGGACACTTGGCGATATATCGCCAGTCTTTTGGTCGCCAAGTTTTGTAGCCAACTTGGCGACAAATTTGGCGATTTTTTTTAAAAAAATCTGTTTCAATTTGGCCATTGTTTGTGATATTTAGAGAGTAAACTATTGAATCACATTAAAATCGCCAGTAATGTGGAAATGACATTAAATTGGAGTAAAAAGAAGTCATGTGATGCACACATCAGCTCGTTTTTTTGCGTCATTTATTTATTTAATTTTTGTGCTTTTGTCATCGTACATACATTTGTTCTTTTTTAATATTAAGTTCTGTTGTAGAAAAATATAAAACATTTTTCCCGTACTGTAGATATTTTCACTGTTTGGAAGAAAGTATTGTGCATCAATGCAGCTAAATTTTTGAAGGAGGACAATGTTTAACTTCCTTGTCCTTCATTTTAGCCTTTTTTCATTTTATTCACGGCACTTTTGTCACCCAATTCCGCGGATATTCGGAAGTTTGCTGTATATGCCAGGATGAAAAAAAGTATTATTGTTAGAAAATATTTCTTTTATATCGTTTTAATTATATAGCAGATTCACCTCCTTTGAATTAAGTAGAAGAATTTGAAATAAAGAGCATAAACTAGTCATTTTTTTTTTACTGTTTCTCGCTTTCAGTAAAATGTCTGTCCTTTCATTCTGAGAAGTCGATTTCAATGCTATGTGGAACCCATTTCTCGTTTTTTAACCTATTTTTAAAAGTCCACTCTTCCATCTTAACTTTAATATCTGTATCTCAGAGTCAGAAGGATGAAGGTCACATTACGGTATATTTACAGGAGAGAAGAAAAACTTTTTTTTCTAGCGCATGCAAACGATGAGAGCGCGTTCTTTCAACCCTGGTAAAATATTGAAAAGAATTTTTTAAAGAATTACGTTCACATGGCTCGATGCGGAATAGGCTTCTGCATACAATTCACAAATAAACGGAAAACCGCAATTTCTGGACTTACGTCAGTCTGTCTCAGATTTATAAAATGTTATCTTTAATTTTAGCCCCGTTACCTTATTTTACTTACTTACCCGTTACTTTACACCCCAATGCCACAATTTTCATGGAAAAATACATTTTCTTTCTTATTTTTCATGGAAAACGTGTCGCTAATCGAAGAACTGAATGAAGAACAAGTTTAATATAATTTTAATTCGATTATTAGACATGAAATACTATGTGCAATTGTTTTCACTACGCAGTTTCTCTTTCATCAAATTCTTTTTTAATAGCCAGCAAAGTTTTAGTAGTACGTTTCCCAATAATTTTCAAAAGCTAAGAAACCGATACATTCAACTGTTTTCACAATAACTTTTCCAGTCTAACTACTTTGCTTAATAGTTTCAATTTTTTGATTAATCGTGTGACATCAGTTAGCAGCATGTTCAAACGGTATTGCAGAGAAATTCCCGCTCTTTTAATGAAATTCAAAACTTTTCATATTTTGCGGTAGATTTCTTTTTAGATTAATTTATTCTACTTTATCATAAAACTATGAACGTAATGCAAAGAATATAGATTAAAAAAAACTTTTTAGTGCAACAAAATAATACACGGTTATTATGCAAAAAAAATATTTTGACTAACACGTAACTGCTAATGTAGTTCTTTAAAAATGACTATTTAAAAAGAAATCAAACATTTTTTTTTGTATGAATTTGCAAGCGAGTGATTTATTGTTCATAAATATGTATTCATTAAGGTACGTTTTAAAATTTTTATTTTTGATGAAATACATTAGCTGTGCGGAAAAAATGTAGGCTTTCCCATGCAATGCCCCTTTTAGTCTAATTTAGCAACGAATCTCACTTTCAGAACTTTTGGCTAGTTTTTATATTTTTGCTGTAGTGGTTTTAGTACCGTTTTGAAAGTTTTTTTTTGAAGCATACTTATTGCATAAAAATGGACAATAGGAACTGCGATAATATCATTCTCGCAAAGGGTGATACATTTAAGTATTAACAATATGCATCATTCCTACATCTTTAGGTGAAAATAATTTATACTTAAGTATGTTTAGAACTAGTTCCTTGCATAAAACACATCAAATTTTAACAATAGTCGCATCATAAAATATAAAAAGTAGAAATTAGAAAGAATTATTTTTTTTTCAGTGATTTTCAAATCCTTTAATTCTTAATTTCCAGTGAAATGATATAAAACTATTTGTATTGGTCTTACGAGTCTGCATTCAAAGTTTATTTGTTAGTAGCAATCATTTTGCTCATATCAGTTTTATCTATTGCGACACTGTAAAAACAACTCAGAAACGTTCCTGCAAAATAATGGGCAACTGTGTACCCAACTTCTGCAAGTAAAATATCTTGCAAACAACAGAAATATGTTCTGCTAAAATTCAGTAACCTTCCTGAAGTTATTCAGAAGTCTTTCTGAAGAATTCAGTAATCTCTCCGGTTAAAGCCAGTCTTTGGAACCGTCAAAGAAAACTTATTCAGGTTTAATACAATTGCTCTTCACCTCCCTGCTTTGACTAGAGAGATCTAAAAGCCATACCACAAACTTGGCCAAAACTAAGACAGAATTGCGAGCAAGTAACATGTATCTAACTAGACTGCAATTCTTGCAAAGCTACAGAATCTAGACTTTTATTCGCTCACATTGGGAGCTTAATCAATCTGGACGGGCCGTAATCGAGCTGAAGCCGATACGTCTATTATATACGCATAATTAATCTTTATATTAGTAGTTAAAAATAGTTACACTACAATGAGAAATCTACATTCGTGCTACTTGTAGCAGTTCCGGAAACATTTAGACAAAAAAAATTGATTTTCTCGGGAAGTGAATAAAAACCTGTGAAATCTCGAATCGTTCCAGGGAAGTAATCAGTAACGTTTCGGAATTATTTGACAGTGTAAAAATTTAAAACATTTTCCTGCGATTTTTCAATGAAAATAATTCATTCAAAGAAGTAGTGCGCCTTACAATCCATACATCAAAAGATGTATTCAAAAACGGGCGAAAAAAAAAAAAAAAAACGATTGCAACCACATCAGAAATTAATGGAGGAAAGAGTAAACAATAGAAAAGAAGATGAGAAACGGCAACAAGTAAGCGCCCGGAAGCATTTTCAGCGGAAAAAGAAAATAAGCAGCAACTTGTTGAAATGCGGGTATTAATTTCGAACGTGCAGGAAACAATCCACTGGTTTGATTACAACTGTAGGACCATCATGAGAAAGGGTTTTGCTAGCTACATCGGGATTTCTCTTTTCTAACTTGGGGTAAAATAAGAAGGAAAACATGATTAGTTAGGATTAAAGCGATTGGATCTTATTGTTTGCAATGTTTACTGGAATGCTTTTTACTAATGAAAAAAAAAAAAAAAAAAGATTAATTTGAATTTTGTCATTTTGAATTCAAATTATGTTTTTCGCAATCACGAGTGTGTATGTAGGCGTGTGTGTTTGTGTGCGGGGGGGGGGGGTATGTGTGCTTGTGTGTAGGGGGTATGTGTGTGGGTAGCCATGTGTGTTTGCGTCTGTGTGCAGGCATGAGTTTGTTGGTAGTTGTGTGTGTATGTGTGTGTATGTATGTGTAGGCGTCTGTATGTATACGTGTGTGTATGTGTTTGTGTATGTGTATGTATGTGTTTATGTGTGTGTGTGTGTGTGTATAGTTGTGCATGTATGCGCGTGTGTGTAGGATATGGATGCAAGCTGGAGACGGTTTTCGTTAGAGGAGCAGCATCGTGAGGAGCCGGTCGACGGTGATGCTGCAAAAAGTGCTGGTGCGAAAATAAAATCATAGGGCATCAAAACAGTAAAATGAAAGCAATAAGCAATCGTGATTGCCCTACCCCCCCCCCCCCCCCAAAAAAAAAAATAAAAAATTAATTTGAATTTTGTCATCTGGAATTCAAATTGTTTTTCGTGTTTATGTGTTATGTTTATACGTCTGTGTGCAGGTATGAGTGTGTGGGTAGTTGTGTGTATGAGTGTTTGTGGTAGGGGGGGGGGGAATGTGTATGTGTGTGTAGACATATGTTTGTGTCTGTGTGCAGGCATGAGTGTGTGGGTAGTTTTGTGTATGTGTAGGTGTCTGTATGTATGCGTGTGTGTGTATGTGTATAGGTGTATGTTTGTGTGTGTATGTGTTTGTTTGTACGTGCGTGTATGTATGCGTGTAAGTGTAGGATATTGACGCAACCTGGAGACGGTTTTCGCTATAGGAGCAGCATCGTGAAGAGCCTGTTGACGGTGATGCTGCAGAGGGTGCTGGCGGGAAAATAAAATGATAGCACATCAAAACAGTCAAATGAAAGCAATAAGCAATCGTGATTGCTTAAAAAAAAACTGCGTTAAAATATTTCTAATAATTTTTGTATTCTTCCTCCTTATACAAAAGGGTGTACAGTAAAACCTGTTTACAACGATACTGTTGGGACCTAAAAAAACTTGTTATAGACAGGTTATCGTTTTAGACAGTTTGATTATTTATGCTATAATTTTGCTGGGACTAATGAAAATATCGTTACTGACAGGTTTATTGTTATAGACAGTATTGGTATACACATACTGTGTACTTTTAAGGTAGAATGAATGCACAAAGGTGGGCTTTTTTGGAGAAATTGATAATATGTTACTGAATCAAATGCCTTAACTTAAACTTCCTTGATTAATACTATTGATCAATGTTTTTCCTAATTTTACGGACACAATCTTTATTTGAAAACATTTTCCTTGCGTTCATCACATTTGAAAAAAAAAAATAAATTAATTTGAATTTTGACATTTGGAATCACGAGTGTGTATATAGGCGTGTGTGTTTATGTCTGTGTGCAGGCATGAGTGTGTGGGTATGTACGTGTGTGTGTGTAGGTGTGTATCTAATGCGCGTGTAGGTGTGTGTGTGCGCGTATGTATGCATGTGTGAGTATGTATGCGTGCGTGTAGGTGTGTGTGTAGGTGTATATGAGTGCGTGTGTATGTATGTGTGTGTGTGTCGGTGTCTGCGTGTGTATGTAGGATATGGACGCAACCTGGAGACGGTTTTCGCTAGAGGAGCAGCATCGTGAGGCCGGTCGACGGTGCTGCTGCAGAGGGAGGCGGGGGAAAATAAAATCATAGGACATCAGAACAGTCAAATGAAAGCAATAAGCAATGTGATTGCTCCAAAAAAATAAAGAAAGAAACTTTGACAATTTTTACAAGTTGTACACTTAATTGTTTTAAAATAATACATTTTTTCTTTAAATTGAAGAGCTAAAAATCTCAATTTCAATTTTTTCTACATTGATAAAAATACTCTTAATATTTATCGTAAAATCTTCTCTCTTTTTTTTAAACTTTAAAAATAGTTGCTACCTAATTACTAGTCCTTTTAGCTTTTTTCAAAAATTTATCCTTCCTTTTGCAATTAAATTTCAGTATTATTTTTTTAAGCAAATGAATCCTTGCAGCAGTTTAAACTGAATATAAATACGTAAATTCTATTTTATGTGGATCAATTTTATTCAAACTTTTGAGAAATGAGAACAAAACATAAGAACTAGAAATTGTTTTCATTTTAATTGCTGGAACTGCACCATGATTGCTGTCTTGATAAGCTTAATGTTGGCTACCAGTGTGAAAGAGATGTAAATCGATATTTTTTACTTTTGAGAAAAACCCATGAAAAGTTCAAAACCTACATTGGCTTTCACTGAAAAGTTTTTTAAAAAAATAAATCATGCTACATAGCAGCAACTACACTGTAAAAACAATTCAGAAACGTTCCTAGAAAATAATGGGCAGCTAATGTGTCCAATGTGTGTTTGTGACATAACTTGCGAAAAACAGGAACGTTTTCCTCTAAAATTTAATAACCTTTCTGAAATTATCCTGGAATGTTTCATGAAGGATTCAAAAATTAAAGCCAATCATGTCTCTTGACCTTTCAGAGAAATTTAAGGTAGGTTTAAAAATAGAACTTGGTCCCTTACTGACTCATTAAAAAAGCTCCAAAAGCATTATTACAACCGTGGTCAAAGCTTCGACAGAATTGCAAGTAGGTTTTACTATCTCATTTACATTCAATTCTTGCAAATCTACGGAATCAAAAGCTTTATTCGTTCTCATTGGAGTTTATTCATTCTGGACGAGTCTTAATCGAACTCAAGCCGATATGCTTAATAAATACGTTCAGTTAGTCATTAAACTGGTAGCTAAGAATGTTTTTCACAACAGTTTGAAGTTTGCATTCGTGCAACTAGTAGCAATTCAGAAAACATTTTGGTAAAAATACTTGATTCTCGCAGGAAACTGATGAAATTTCGATCCGCAGAAATAATCAGTGACGTTTCAGATTTTTTTATAGTGTACCAGGACTACTAATTCTCTCTCTCTCTTCTCCTAAAACAAATGAGAGCTTCTTCTAAAATTCCTACTAGTTACCTCCTAATTTTCCATTTTAGTAGTTGCACATATTTGCTTCCAGATGCTTCATATCTTGTTTTAAACTCATTAATAAAAAGTCAAGTAACAAATACTAGAGCTAATTTCAAGGAGCTGCAAATACGCTAAGCATATTAAACAAACACTTAAACGGACAACAGCAGAGCAATTAATAAAATAAATTGATAAAATGTTTCGAAGTTTTTCTGAAAGTTAAGCGGAGGAACGTTATACCATAGGTTCATTAATTTGAAAGTTTCCCGCACTTCTTCGTTATGTCTTTAGTGCATTACTTTCTTTGGGAAGTTGCCAGCTAAGAATATAAAATTCTGAAACACAATTACGGGTTTGTATGTAGTTAAAAACTAATTTTTGTACAATCATTTATCACATAGACGTCAACAACGGCATGACCAAATTTTCCCCTACCTACGTAGGGAAATGCTGGTTATTCAATTTTTATTTCCTTTTACAAAAAAAGGAAGTATTGTATTCGCAAAAAAATTTTCACTCAAAAATCGTCCTTTATTTCCATTTTGCTCACCCCCGAATGAATGTTGAGTTTTTTTTTCGACCCGACCACACGTGGATAAGTGCCTAAGAATGAATAGACACGCGAAATATCCATTTCGACGATTCCCGAGTTAATTACGATGAGTTTTCTCGTGACATCTGTATGTGCGTATGTATGTCACATAACTCAAGAGCAGTATGTCAAAGAAAGTTGAAATTTGGTACGTAGACACCTTAGTGGGGTCTAGTTGTGCACCTCCCTTTTTGGTTGCATTCGGGTGTTTCTAATGGGGTCTTTTGTACCTTTTTTGGGGGAAATCATTGTTAATTTTGATATAAACTCAAGTGGTGTTATAATTTGGCGGACACTTGGAGAATTATCACTAGTCTTTTTGTCACTAAGTTTTATCGCCAACTTGGCGACAAATTTGGCGGGTTTTTTTAAAATCTGGTTTTAATTTGACCACTGTCGGTGATATGTAGAGAGTAAACTATTGAATCAAATTAAAATTGCCAATTGTGATAAAATGACATTAAATTGGAGTTAAAGGAAGTCATGTGATGAAAACATCAGCTGTTTTTGTAGTTCAGTCGATTGTAGTACAGTCGAACTCACTTATAACGAGCGCGATGGTAAACGGATTTACGATTTTCTCAACAGCGGGTCAAACAGTAAACCTTTTTATTTCAGCATGCATTCATTAACTAAAATTCACTATATTCGTTTGCAAAGTTTCTTGGCAATGACGTCACGACTCGCGGAAGAATAACTGAGTTAACAGATAAAATACCATACTTTCTAACCTGCTACTGGTGAGTTCGAGGAGATCGCCAACTTTTTGTGAGCTATTATTGGTTGGCTCGTTCGATTTAAACGGATGTAATGCTCCGCACTGCACCGCTCTTAAAAACTGAAACATTTAACAATTTCCAAAAATGACAAAAAAAAAGTTATATATAAATGAGTTTAACAAACTAATCCGATTTCTTAAGCAAAGTGCCAAATTTCACCCAAAATTCAGACACTGCGCTACGGGCTACTTCCTTCGCTTGGTCTCAGCTTATTTCTCCATTAAGAAGAAAGGTTACAGCCGAGTGTAGAAAATATAAGTTGTTTTCAGTTTTGATTCCAAGATATGCGTCTAACTAACATACACGTCTAAATTTAAATAGTTTAAGTGGACATATTGCTTCACTGTTCGACACAAAACATCTGTTAAACGGTGAAGACGATCTAATTAGAGAGCTGTACTATGATTTCTTTTAATTCTCTTTAGCAATTTATTCTATTGGAAAGCAATACCTCACGTAAGGTCCCAGCGGGTTGTTTTGCTTCTCTGAAACAGGAATTAAGAAGTCATTCAATAGTAAGGATTTTTCGTAGCTACTGAGTGTATAATATGCTTAAGAAAAGACTATCGATTTCCTTTAAATAGTTAATGGTAAATTGCTTCTTCTGTGTTGAACTTCGTCTTTCGTTTTACATAGGCATCTGGAGACGAAATCTGGGCATTTAAGGGTTTACAGTACCTAAAAAATAATGAAACGATAAAAATTTTTTTTATTGCTTATTTGAAAACTAAAAACTATTCTGAACACAGGGAAAAAGTTTCATTGCTTTAGTTCAAATATTTAAAATGTTATGAGTCGTTTTAGGCCATGCTCGCTATGTGTTCTTATGCAAAAGAAAAACTGCTTTTTCTCGATGATGGTATTTTTGTGTTTTTATGTCATTAGAATCCCTAAGGATTTTTTTCTATTAAAGATACAGCTTTAAAGTAATACTTTTTGCAATTGGGATATAACCTATTTGACAAAACTGTGCATTGGATAAGCATTTTATAAATTACTCAAATGTTTAGAGCATGTTAAACCTTTAAAAGCCAATTTTAAAAAAAATTACATAATTAATCAGAGAAAATTTTCTAATAAACTCATAAGCAAACGAATGCAGATTTTTAGAGATGATTATAGTAATCCTTTAGCAAAAAAAAAAAAAAAAAATAGTGCAAAAATAAAAAAGCCTTACGGTTTACCAGAAAATTGAAATTTTCTTAATTTTTTTGAATTTTTAAAAAAGGTAGGCAATATTTTTAAATTTTGAAAATAAATTATTGATTAAGAAATAAGTGTACATGTTATGGTTTCAAAAAAATATAAAATTTACTTAAATTAAAAAAAAAATGTTTGAAAGGAACTGTGACCCTTTAAAAGACAGATCATTCGCCAACATTTGCTAAAGCTATGAATACGTATTGTAACGGATTCGGTGCGACTTCCACTTTCTTGAAATGAAAACACAGTTCTTGATAAAAACACAGGAAATTTATTTACACTATGTACAGGAAAGATCTTCAACAACTGCTAAATTATTCATCAGCAATTAAGCAATTATCACACAACACCGTAAACTCAACGTTTACACACCTATTTACTTCCAAATACGAAAACAACACAGCGAAATGCCTCGCTATAAACAGAGCAAAATGCTCTCCGTTCGAAATCTGAATCGAAACTGCCCTGTTTATCCATCGCTAACGGCTTTTATACACCGAAAAGAATTTTCCACAACATTCTTACCTCTTCGCGAAATGCGTAGACCGTTATCAAATTTTATCAACGAACAAAAAGGAAATAGAGGGGTCGTATACTTTAGCCATATGAAAAAGGGGTTGTATATTCATTACGGGAAACTATTTACAGGTTACGTTACTACAATAATTACTATTTACAGGATTTGTAACATTGCCCCCTTCCTAAGGACTGCACGTCCCGGGCAGTACAATCCCCGGAAAGGGTGTCGAACTTCTATCACAAGTTTACAAATATTCACATTAATAACTAACAGATACAGAAAACACAATAATAACAAGAAATATTACTAAACATTAAAAGCAAAAATTATCTACAACTTTTATGTTATCAACCATGGTTGTTTACGTAGTACTCATGAACTATGGCCATAGTATGGGGCTAACCGATCATAATGTACAACCCTAGGTTTTGCATTAGGTGATTTTTGGATCCTCACTACGACGTCATTTAGTCGTTTAAGGACTTTGTAGGGTCCATCCCAATGCGACTGCAATTTGGGTGACAGACCTTTCCGTCGGATGGGATTCCATAACCAAACCTTGTCGCCTTCGTTGAATTCATGTCCAGTAGACCTTGTGTCGTATCGGGTCTTCATCTTCTCCGCCGCGATGTTGATTCGCTCTCGTGCGAAGTTATGAACGTCTTCCAACCGGGCCTGGAGATCCTGGATGTACTCCTCAGGCGATGCAGGCGCATCCGGAGGACGACCGAAGACGAGATCACAAGGTAGCCGAAGCTCTCGTCCGAAGAGCATCTGAGATGGGGCATATCCGGTAGTCTCGTGGACAGCACTGCGGTAGGCCAGCAGGAACAAAGGTAGCTTCTTGTCCCAATCCTGTTGATTTCTGGATACCATAAGCGAGAGATTATTTAGGATCGTGCGGTTAAATCTCTCCACCATGCCGTCCGATTGTGGGTGTAGTGGTGTTGTCCTAGTTTTCTCAATTCCGAAAATTTGACATAGGCCCTTAAACACAGCAGAGATGAAATTCCTCCCTTGATCGGAATGAATCTGCAAAGGTGTTCCATATCTCGAGATCCAGTGTTGGACCAGAGTCTCTGCTACGGTGGTAGCCTCTTGATCTGGAATGGGATATGCTTCCGGCCATTTGGTGAAGTAGTCGATGGAAACAAGAATGTATTTGTTCCTATCAGCAGTTCTTGGTAGAGGACCCAGGATGTCAATCCCAATTCGTTCGAAAGGAGCTCCAACGTTGTACAGATGTAGCTTCCCTCTGCTTCTCTTCTTCGGTCCTTTACGAGCAGCACAGGCGTCACAAGAATGGCACCACTTCTCCACGTCATCCTTCGCCTTGCTCCAGAAGAAGCGCTCCCGAACTTTATTGAGGGTTTTCAAGACACCAAAATGTCCTCCAGTCGCACTACTATGTATTTCTTTCAGAACATCTGAAATCCTTGATCGGGGAAGTAGTAACTGCCACCTAGACGTTTTGCCGTCATCAGATTCCCATTTTCGGTGTAGCACGCCGTTCCGTAAATGGAGCGAGTTCCATAAAGCCCAGTATCTTTTTGTTGCAGGACTAAAGATGGAAACGTCCTGCCAGCTAGGGCGTCGACTGTCACTTTCCATGAACTCCAAAATTGGTTTTATGTCGGGGTCTTCAAGTTGATCTTTTCGAACTTGGTCGTCACTCCATGGATCAGGTTCTGATGATATTGGAGTCACTGTCACCTGATAGGCGATAGGGCTAGTCGTTCCATACTGTTTCTCGATTCGGGAACAATAGTGGCAGTTCTCAGGGCAGGGTCTCCTTGATAAAGCGTCAGCATTACCGTGAGATAACCCTTTTCGATGCTTGATCTCCATGTCATATTCCTGGAGCCGCTGTATCCATCTGGCTATCTGGCCTTCCGGATTTTTGAAGTTCAAAAGCCAAGTTAATGAGGCATGATCTGTCCGAAGCAGAAATTTTCGGCCGTAGAGGTAATGATGGAAGTGTTCTACAGCTTTCACTATGGCCAGTAACTCCTTTCTGGTGACGCAGTAATTTCGCTCCGACTTTGATAAGCATTTGCTCCAGTAAGCGATGACATGTTCATTTCCGTCAGTTTCTTGGGATAAAACAGCTCCGATGCCCTCGTTGCTCGCATCAGTGTCCAGGATGAAGGATTTTTCAGGCTGAGGATAGGCGAGGATAGGCGTTGATGTTAAAGCCTCCTTCAGTCGTAGAAATGCATCTTCGCATTCTTTGGACCATTCGAACTTCTGCTTGCTCTCCGTCAGCTTATGCAAAGGTCGTGCAATGTTGGAAAAACCCTTCACAAACTTCCTGTAGTACGTGCAGAGCCCCAGGAAACTTCGCAACTGATGGATGTTTTCGGGACGACTCCAACTCCTGACCGCAGATACCTTCTCTGGATCGGTTTGCACACCCTCAGAAGAGATGATGTGACCAAGGTAGTTCACTTCCCGGCGGAACAAATTACATTTGGACGGGCTTAACTTCAGATTGGCTTCCTTAAGCTTTTGCAGCACCTTCCTAAGATTTGCCAGATGTTCTTCGAAGCTGCGTCCCACGATGATGATATCGTCTAAGTAGACCAGACAGGATTCGTAAGAAAGTCCTCTTAACACTGTCTCCATAAGACGCTCGAACGTAGCTTTTGCATTGCAGAGGCCGAAGGGCATCACTTTAAACTGCCATAAGCCTTGTCCAGTTGTAAACGCTGTCTTCTCTCGGTCATCAGGGTGTATCTCAACCTGCCAGTAGCCGCTCTTCAAGTCCAGGGTCGAAAACCACTTGTGTCCGGAAAGAGTGTCCAAGGTGTCGTCTATCCGTGGAAGAGGGTAACTGTCTTTCTTGGTGATTTCATTCAGCCGTCGGTAATCGACACAAAATCTGGTGGAGCAATCTTTCTTTCGGACCAAGACGATGGGAGACGCCCAAGGACTGGATGAAGGTTCGATTACATCGTTCTCCTTCATCTCTTTCAGGAGGGTCTCAACCTCTTCCTTCTTGGCGAACGGTAGTCGTCTTGGATGCTGTTTAATAGGGAGGTGTTCTCCAGTGTAGATCCTATGCTGCGTTAAATTCGTACGGCCAACATCCTCCGATGTAGATGAAAACAGATGCTTGAAGTCGTCCACCAATTGTTCCGCAGCAGTTCTTTGATCTTTCGTTAATGGTGCACTCCCAATTAACTTCGATGTCAAGGACTCAGAAGACACAGTCTCGGGGGAATTGATTCTTCTAATGATGCAGTTTACTGGAGTACAAGTTGCTAACACTTCACCTTTCCGGATATTCCTTGGCCTTTCACTCACGTTGGCGACTCTCACAGGAATTACATCCTTAGAAAGGTCTACAAGCGTAGATGCTACCAGCACTCCTTTTAGGTTATTGCTTAGGTTAGGGTATTCAATGAGTCCAAATCGAAAACTATTGCTTTCTTCAAGGGAGCCAGGTATTAATGATTCTGACCTTGAGGGAATCGATAAATCTGTTTGGGCTATTATTTGATGAGCGGATTTTACATCACTTTCTGCAGGGAAAACGGCTATGTCTTCTCTCATCGAGTGCAGCTCATTAGTCTTGAAGTCGAGGGTGAAGTCATATTTCTTCAAAAAGTCCAATCCGAGAATGAAGGGGTCCGTGATATTAGCGACGAATGCCGTATGATGGTAGATGGCATTCCCAAACACTATTTCCAAGTCCACTTTACCGTCAATCTCGATCTTGTCACCTGTCACTGTCTGGAGACTTACGCGTGGCGATGTCCACAGCAGTTTCAATCCAAATTCACGAGCCACATCTGTCCTAATGATTGTCACATTGGCTCCAGTGTCAACAATCAGTCTGCAGGGGTTCCCATTTACATGTGCGTAAATGAAAAGTCCATCACTGCCACTACTAGAAGAGGAAATCTGCAGAGCTTTAGTGGTGGTGATTTCCTTCCCTCGCGTAGCTTGGCGAGCCGGACAACTCCTTCGCAGGTGTCCTTCACTACCGCATTTCCAGCACTTCTGCTCTTGTTTCTTTTTGGCTGTTATGCTGCTCAAATGTCTTGTCAAGTCACCGAGTTGTCTCTCAAGTTCAGCGAGGTGGGACGACCTGGAATCAGACTCATCAGCTTCCTGAGTCCGGATTAGATGGCGATCCACACGGGTTGCTTCTTGGGCGGCCTCGTATCTCATCGCATACACAACGGCAGAATTCTGGTCTTTGACATCCGCCATCCGTAGAGCTTTCTGGATTTCCGGATCTCGAACCCCGTCGATGAAGTAGTTGAGTGCTAAGTTGTCTCGAACATCCGCAGGACAGTCGCAAAAAGCAAGATGAGACAGTCTCTCGACGTCCGCCGCTAGCTCTTGCAGGGTTTCAACGGTTTTCTGGAAACGGGACTTCAACTGGAGTCGGCTAAAATCTTTCTGGCACTTCTCACCGAAGCGAAGCTCCAACGCAGATGTGAGGGCGGCGAAATCCAGGCGCTGGCTGTCCGGAAGGGTCTGAAGAATGTCCGCTGCGTCACCTCTCAGGGATGCTGCAAGATGACAGGCCTTGGTAGCAGAGTCCCATCCGTTCGCTTCCGCCACTATCATGAACTGAGTTTTGTAAACCTGCCACGAAGTTTTCGCATCAAATGTGGCAAGTTTAATGGACGGTCGAGCAACCGATGTGGGAGCGCCAAACTGTACAGAGCTGCTTTCCGCGGTCGCCAATCTCCTTTCCATGTCTTTAATTATTTCTTCCTTAAATGAGGTAAATTTCTTGTCTTCTTCTTCCAACTTATTTTCCACATTGGCGATACGCTCTTCTACAGTATCAAATTTTTCTTCCAGAGCATCAACTTTATCTCCCATGGCGGTTAGTTGATTCTCCATCATGGTTTTCATCGACGTTAGGTCACTTTTTATTTCATTTTGACTTGTAGTAATTTTAGCAGTTAAATCACTATTTAACTGTTCTTGGTTAGTCGCCAATTCATTTTTTAATTGTTCTTGGTTAGTCGCCAATTCATTTTTTAATTGTTCTTGGTTAGTCGCCATATCACTCTTCACAGAGGTGATTGCGTCAAGAAGTTGTTTTAATTGTTCATCCATTGCGCGAGTAATCACCATAAAAATAAAGTCCTAATTCAAAAAAAAGTCTTTATGAAAAAAATGTCCAAAGTCACTTACTCCAAGAAAGTCCAGAAGAAGCCCCACGTTGGGCGCCAAATTGTAACGGATTCGGTGCGACTTCCACTTTCTTGAAATGAAAACACAGTTCTTGATAAAAACACAGGAAATTTATTTACACTATGTACAGGAAAGATCTTCAACAACTGCTAAATTATTCATCAGCAATTAAGCAATTATCACACAACACCGTAAACTCAACGTTTACACACGTATTTACTTCCAAATACGAAAACAACACAGCGAAATGCCTCGCTATAAACAGAGCAAAATGCTCTCCGTTCGAAATCTGAATCGAAACTGCCCTGTTTATCCATCGCTAACGGCTTTTATACACCGAAAAGAATTTTCCACAACATTCTTACCTCTTCGCGAAATGCGTAGACCGTTATCAAATTTTATCAACGAACAAAAAGGAAATAGAGGGGTCGTATACTTTAGCCATATGAAAAAGGGGTTGTATATTCATTACGGGAAACTATTTACAGGTTACGTTACTACAATAATTACTATTTACAGGATTTGTAACAGTATTTACTAATTTCAATTCTACTATCAACACTGTAAAATATTTTGTGTAACCTTACTTCATATAATCGGGGCAGCATAGCTGCCTCCACTGCCCTGTAGCAACTTTACTGATATAAATGGTGTAAAGTTTCACATCGCTTGCGGAAGGTTACACCTTGGTAATTAACTATAGCGTAACGTCTCGCTAATTTCTGCGTAAGGTTAAACCAGAATTTTCTGTATGCTTCCAGAGAAATTGCTTAGCAAAAATTAAGCTTTCATTTGACTTTCTTCAACGAGAACTGATTTCAAAGTGTGTATAAGATGTCTTATACTTTAAGTTAACTGTTCGATAGTTTAAATAATCCAAATATATTAAACGATTAAGTAAAAACTTTTTTCTATTCGTTTTAAGTTGAAAATAAAAAGATAAATTAGTAGATCCCACCCATAAATCCTGGTTACCTTACACAATTTTTTACAGTGAGTATTTCCTTTAAACTTGTCGTACTTTTAAATACATCTCACAAATTTAAATGAAATGAATATTAAAAAACCGGATGCTGTAACTGTTTTGTGTGAAATTTGCATAAAGAAAAAAATGCGAGGTTTCATTAGCTAATATATTGAAGCATCGTGAAATATTTCTGCCTGCTATACGTAGATCACAGTGAATGTGACTAAGTGACTATCAAAATTAGATTTCTTATTCTGCTGAGTGAAGCGTGAGTGATCAGTAGAAACGCAGCGTAAAAGCAGTCAAAAACGCTGAGCATTTCTTTTAAAGACGATCTTTTTCCCTGATTTCTTATCCATATAATTTTTTTTCTCCATAGTAATTGGCAAAGTGTATAAGTGAACAGGTCAAAAGTGTTGAAAATTGCATACCATACATGTAAAACTTATATGAACGTGAACTGATACACAGAAAATTTTCAGAAAGTTATTCAGAAGGTTATTAGAAAGATTTTCAGAATGTTAAGAACGATATAGATACTTACCTAAAGTTTTGTTTTACCTAGTTTTGAATCTCACATCAGTAAGGTGAAATCTCCCATTGTACTGTCTGACCACGAATTGTATGGAAAGGCAAACATCCGTTTTACAGCCGGAAATGGGCGAATCTATTATTTTTTAGGGATGTAAGCTTATGCAGAAGCAGAGTCTTATTCAAATGAGCGGAATTCCGGCATCAAATTTTTACTTTCCCCCCTCATTCAGATAGATTCGTCTTATCTGGGCGTTTGCCAATTCCATACAATCCGTGGTCGGACAGTATATGCACTAAATACGTCAATTTCTGGCATTTCTCAAGACCCCTTCTAACAGTTCGACAGTGCACATAACTTAATGTGTATGTTTGTAATGTGTAGTCGTGTCGCACGTTGTTTAAAACAAATAATTATATCTTTATAACTTATCTCTTCT
The DNA here is from genome assembly GCF_026930045.1 of Uloborus diversus. Classification (NCBI taxonomy): domain Eukaryota; kingdom Metazoa; phylum Arthropoda; class Arachnida; order Araneae; family Uloboridae; genus Uloborus; species Uloborus diversus. Next base: position 185,013,587 of record NC_072734.1, on the reverse strand, counting down.
CCTCTCTATCAAAATACATTGCAATTAGTTATTTATAAAAGCTTTAAAAAAATGACTAGAGACAGCTTGAAATGGTCATGCTGGTTTTTTGTTATTATATTCCACATATGTAATAGGCAGCAGGATTTTTTTTTTCTCATACTAAAAAAAATTAATTTGCAATACTAGTATTTTTAAGTGCATCAAATGCATTTACTGATAATTGCAATCATAATCATCGCAACAGTTGAAAACTTTAAATAAGAAACCAATCATTTAGCAGAACAAATATGAAAAGAAAACGAAAACTTTTTATACGCTATTGTTCCCTCTATTTCCCGCTAATATTTTGTAACTTTATTTAAACACAATTCAATGCTTTCACGCATCTATAACTCCTTTAGAAGAGCAATGTATTTTTTTTCTTATTAATATTTAGGAAGTTTTGCGCATTTTAAAACCGTATACAGTCTCTTACGAAACATTAAAAAAAATTCAAGTGCCTAAACGTCAAGAAAATAAAATTTTCAAAAGTGAAGTCTCCAATAACTCGTAAATTTTCGAAGACACCGAATATTTCAGAATTATGTGAGGAAAACAGTTTGCTCTCGTGTCAGGGCAACGACATCTTTTCTCTCTCGTAATCTCGCTCCTGTTTATTCAGCCGCGTTTCTAAGAGTCCCTCGGCAGTGATTGACCTCGGATCCATGCGACAATATATTCCACGACCTGACGTTTTCCTCGACATCAAGACAATTTTAACGTTTATGAAGAGTTATGGAAGTGTAATTAATAAAATTAGATAAGAAAATGTACTCACGCAGTAAATAGAGTGCCTGGGAGGTGAGAGTCGAGGAAATATTATGTGAAGCGTTTATTATCAAAACGAACTAAATTCATTTTTTTTTTAAATTTATGGGAGAGACAAAGTTTTCCCCACTCTGGCCACATAATTTTTACGAAACTTTTTTTTTTTCCGTTTGAGAAACATTTGGTTTAAGACTTCCTTTTTGTTTTCTTCTTTAAATTAGCCGTTTTTTCCGAACTACTATATTGAAAGATAAAAATATTTTGGAGTTGATTTGGAAGTAAACCATTCTGTTTTTTTTTCTAAAAGATATATTTCCGTTCAAATTCCAATTAAACTAACGCGGTATTATTATTTTCTGCCGAACACTAGACAGTACAATAACAAAAAGTTCCGTCCAGAACTAAACGAGCCACTTTCTCGTATAGCAATATCGACTTTCTAGCACCTGATCAATATTCTCAAAAATTAGCTAAAATTGCAAATGATTAAAAACACAATTTTTTAAACATTTTAACCTGATTTCTACTAATGAAATATAGCTTGCTCATCTGAAGAAAAAAATACGTAAAAAATAAATGAACGAACAAATGGAAAAAGTAGCATCTTTTGAACAAAGCAGTGAATTTATTTTTTCCACTGAAAAAAATCTAAGATTCTGAATTTTTCTGCCAAACACTGAATTGATACACTTTTGCACGAAAATAAAAACTAATCATATCAACAATAATGGGGTTGTTTCCTTCAGTCAAAAGTAGTACTTTTTGACACTGAAATTGATAGAATAAGCGGAAAAAAAAAAAAAAAAAAAAAAAAAAAAACATGGACGCAGAAAATACTTTTATTTTCCCAACAGTTTTTTTTTTAAATGATTTTTTAAAATGTCTGATTTTTGAAATAAGGCGTGGTCTTGATGACGTAACAAATGGTGCACTTTGCCACATCTTTCTATCGCGATTCTACGTTATGATAATCAAGAAGCGAATTAAAATTGCGCTCTACGCTTGCTATCAACCCTATTGTTGCCAATACACGTGAGTAAAGATGCGAATTAAATATTTTGCTCTGTGAATGGCAACACAGAATGGTATTTCATCATTTCTGATGTCATCGAACAGAAGCATAAACATTGAAAACGCACCGATTTGAGTAATTTCTTAAAAATGTTAAACTTAAACAAATTATTTAAAAAATGGTCAGATCCTATGTTTTTGAGCATGTTCTTTCAGAAAAAAATATTTTCAATATTTTGGAAACGACCCCATTATTTCAAGGTAAAAACCATGGCTGTAGAGTCGGAGTCAGAGTTGAAGACTTTATATTTCCAAGAGTCGGAGTTTTCCCTCCGTGTCTAAATTTTTGCCAAAGCTGTCGATGTCGGGAATCCGGAGTTCGACTAATTTTTCGGGTACATGAGTCGGAGTCGACTGTCCACTAAGAGTTGGAGTCGTTTCGTTAGCTTGCTTTAATAATTTTGATTATGCAAATCACGTATTGTGTTTTAAAGGCTTAAAACATATAACTATGTATACACTCGACAGCAAACCATGCTGGTGACAGGAAGGAAAAACAATATTTTTTACACTTTCAAAGGGGAAAATTGTAAGTTGTTTCAGTAGTAAATGATGGAGTATGTGCCTTTGAACAAACCATCGTGCACCAAAGATAACATGCTTTGTAAATGAATTTAAGGAAAAACTCCACAAACTGCATTTTGCACAAAAATAATTAATATTCATGAACAAAAACGAAAATTTATGCCTTTCTAAAAGAAAAAAAAATGTCAACATTTATTTCAAGTATAGCTTTATATATGAAAAAATTCTCTTGTTTTAAAATCACACTTTTATCTTTTTCTATATTTTTTTCTATAATTCTATAATTGTTACATTAATGTTACGTCAAAAATATGTTCGTATGTTTTCTACTTGTTTGACAACGTTAAACGAACTGTTATTTAGCTCATTCGCTGTATGGATGAGAATATTCCAGCACGAATTAATTACTAACTTCATCATTTCGACAACAACTTAATTAAGCGAAATAAATGATAAATGAAGCATCATAAAAACTATAAAGCGAAGTGTTTTTATAAATGAGGCAAAATGTGTTTCCTCTATTACATATTTGACACCATAATAAATAATAGTGTTGTAAACGAATTCTTTTCGTACTTTTCGAATAATGAAAATTGGTTTGTGGATGAAATTAAGTCTCTCTTGTGCGCTTTGAACTTACAGTAATGAGAATTATTCGTCATTTCTAGATTAGGAAAATTAAACAATATTTCCTCCTGAAAAAGTCGGAATAACTGTACTTATATTTAAAAGTTTTTTTATTATGGAACATCAAACACTTAATGAATATTGTATTAAAAATTCAGATGACATTAAAAAAAAAAATGCTTTTACGTTTTCAGCAATCCAAGATATTTTGAGCTAGTTAATTTCTTTTTCTTACTTATTGTAGTACATTTAATCTTATTATGCATTAAAAATTCAGAAGGCATGAGAAAAATTGGCAAACTACGCTACATGAGCGATTTATCACATTTTGAGCTATTTATTTTTTTTATTTACTGCAGTATATCTAACACTTAATAAATATTGCATTAAAAATTCGGAAAGCATGAAAATAATATTCATTTACAATTGGAGCAATTGAACACATTTTGTGCTAACTAAAGTTTTCCCCCTACTTATTGTTGTACAGCTATGACTTAATGAATATTCCATTAAAATTTTGAAAAGCATGAGAAAAATATACATCTATAATGGAATCAAAATGGGAAAGCAAAATTTATCAAATTTTGATTCCGCTTAGAAACTATTTTTGAGCAATCACGATTGCTTATTGTTCTCACTTGACAGTCCTTGACGTTGTGGTTCCTTTTTCAGCTTGGACCAGGCCTGCAGCACCACCGTCCACCGGCGGCGGCGCGGCTGATCCTGAGCACTGTCCCCCGGAATCCACTTTTGCTGGGCGGTGGCGTCCATGTCCTACACACGCATGCGCATACACAGTCGCCTACGCGGCGCACGCCTTTACACACATACACACGCCTACGTGCACACACGTAAGCCTACACACACACGCACACAACTATATACACGTAAGCACCCAGGAGGAGGGACATGCTTGGACGAGCCATTTCTAGAAACAATAACTCTAACCAGTAGAGTCTTGTCGCAACTCGTGATTGCAAAAAACATAATTTGAATTCAAAGTTTTGAAATTCAAATTAGAGTTATTTCTTTCTTATTGCAGCTCGATTTCAGCATCAAATGATGCACATTTTTCGGTATGTATGCTTTCAAATTGTTGTTGTTACACTGTAAAAACAATTCAGAAACGTTCCTGGAAAGTAGTGGGCAGCTGATGTGCCGAATGTTTGTCAGTAAGATATCTTGCAAAAAACAGGAACGTTTTTCACTAAATGACAGTAACCTTCCTGAAATTATCCTTGAAATTTTCTGAAGAATTTGGAAATCTTCCCCTTTAAATCCAGTCATGTCTTGAGAATCTTCAAGAAAAATTAGGTATTTTTAATATAATTGATTAGAGCGTTCCTGATTTTCCAAGAAAGCCTTAGAAGCATTAACCCTTCAAGCGGCCGTGACGTAAAATTCCTTCACCCAGCGATGTATCGAAGAGCGGCCGTGTCGAAAAATTTCGCCATGAATATTCTTCCATAGAATTTTACGCCGCAGCCGTTCTCGAAGCAGAATATTCAAGGCCAAATTTTTCGACACGGCCGCTCTTCGATACATCGCTGAGTGAAAGAATTTTACGTCACGGCCGCTTGAAGGGTTTTAATGCAACCGTGGCCAAAGCTAAGACAAAGTGCAAACAAGAACCTCCCTTGCCTGTAATTCTGCAGCAAACGAGTGTCTTGTATGCTCTCATTGGGAGCTTAGACAATCTGAACAGGCCGTAATCGATCTAAAGCCGATGCACTTATTAAACACGCCTCAGTCAATCTTTAAACTGGTTGTTAAAATATTTTTACAACAGTGAAAAGTCTGCAATCTGTCGAAATTCAGGAAACTTTTTGCAAAGACACTTGACCTTACGGGAAAAAAGATGAAAATCTGGCGCAAAAACAAAAAGTAAAATCCAGTGTAACCATGTTCGTCCTTTTTTTTTTCAGAAAATCATACAAAGTTAGGAACGAAACATTTATATTGTTATTCAAATATGCTGTCATCAATGCATAATGTATGTAGTAGTGAAGAAACTGGGCCTGCTAAAATTTATAGTTGTAGTTGAGTTATGGTTGTGAATTTTTATTTATCGTTTTTGAGACATTTTCAAAAATGATGTTTAAAAGTATTATCGATGGTGTTTAAAGAATAAATTTTTTTTTGCACTTTTTAGAGCAATTTTAAAGTCGGTTCTATTTTTTTTTCCAAAATTTTTCATTTCATGCCTTTTAGTGTAAATGTATTTCAGAAGTGGTAAGAAGTTACCATCACGAAACTTCCCCTTATTATTTTTTTTTTTCATTAATGTTCCCCATACTAAAAAAAAATCTGTAAACACGCCTTAAATTTTAAGCGATTGGACTAAAAATTTATATTTTCTCCTCTCTGGAATTCATTTGTGTGTTAATTTAATTATAACCATTTAAATTTTGCGTTTTCCCTAACTAAATTACACTTCACAGAATACAAGTTGCTTGTGATGCAATCCTGCATTTCCTTACTTAGCTCAGATCATCTGTGACTGGCATAGATGATTACGATAAAAATACTATAGTTGAGGCAAACCTAACCTGGTAGCATTATGAAGGCTAAGCAGATCCTAATCACTGCATTACCTCGCTTCCAGGTTATGTTTACCCACACTATAGAGCAATGACACTGAAGAAACTTGATGCTTGTTTCAGAGAAGCCTTCAATCAAAATTATCACTACAATTACCATAATATTACTTTTGTATGATATCAAACTTTTGTAACAATGGGTTTTATACTTAATCATTTAATAGGGAAACTGCATGAAATTTAATGTTTTTTGACCACATTTTTTTTTTCTAAGGAACAAATATGGTCAAATAAAGTAATGGGACCTAGGTTGAGCCATCTCCTATCTATTAAAAAAATAATCATCGAAATTGGTTCACTATAGGTGAGACGCTGTGAGTGAACGAACAAAAAAAAAAAAAAAAATAATTTGAATTTTTGTCATTTTGAATTCAAATTATGTTTTTCGCAATCACGAGCGTGTGTGCGTATGAATGCGCGTGTGTGTTTGTGTAGGCGCATGTGTGTGGTTGTGTGTGTGTATGTATGCATGTGTGTGCGTGTTGTGTATGCAGTGCTGTGTATGTACGCGTGTGTGTGTGTAGGCGTTCGTGTGTGTGTAAGCATATGTGTTTGTATCTGTGTGCAGGCATACGTGTGTGTATGTGTGTGGGAATGTGTGTTTGTGTTTGTGCGCAGGCATAAGTGTGTGTATGTGTGTGTAAGCGTTTGTATGTAGGATATGGACGCAACCTGGAGACGGTTTTCGCAAGAAGAGCAGCATCGTGAGGCCCGTCGACGCGACGGTGGTGCTGGCAGAGGGTGGCGGTGGGAAAATAAAATGATAGGAAAGCCAAAAACAGTCAAGTGAGAACAATAAGCAATCGTGATTGCTCAAAAAAAAAAAAAAAAAAAATAAATAAATAAATAAATAAATAAAAATAAAAATTAATTTGAATTTTGACATTTTGAATTCAAATTATGTTTTTCGCAATCACGAGTGTGTGTGTATGTAGGCGTGTGTGCTTGTGTGTGGGGGGTATGTGTGTTTGTGTGTAGAGGGTATGTGTATGCGTGTGTAGGCATATGTGTTTGTGTCTGTGTGCATGAATGAATATGTGGGCAGTTGTGTGTATGCGTGTGTGTATCTGTTTGTGTGTGTGTATGTGTATGTGTGTGTAGTTGTGTATGAATGCGCGAGTGTAGGACATGGATGCAACCTGGAGATGGCTTTCGCTATAGGAGCAGCATCGTGAGGACCCGGTTGACGGTGATGCTGCAGAGGGTGCTGGCAGGAAAATAAAATGATAGGAACGCCAAAAACAGTCAAATGAAAGCAATAAACAATCGTGATTGCTCAATAATAATAAAAAAAAAACATACGGTATGAATTAAAAACTGCCTCCTTTTTGAAGTCGGTTAAAAATTAATAATTATATCTTATCAGCGGTATTATTAGTTCTAGAACTTCAAAACTTAAGGTATGTATCTTGGCTATCGCAATCATTTGCAAGGCGTTCTGTGTATAACAGAGGATAAGACCTGGGAGTGTTTACCCAGGGTGCTCGACTTGATTCTCACCCTTCCCAAGGGTTTAATAAGACGCCTTACAATGTTATAGAAGGTTCAACAAACATATGGTAACTTTCAAATGTCCGGTTAAAAAGAATGGAGCTGTGGGAGAAAATTGAGCAGCATTGTATTGGTCTTGTTTTTGGAAATCCTCATACATGCAGGGTGTTCCGTTTTAACCTCCAAGACCTCTATTTTCGCAACCGTTAGTCCTAGATGCATACTTCCAATTTTAAAAATGTTCAAAATTAGATACGGAGTTAAGATATTGAAAGTTTGAAGCAAAAATTAAAAAGAGTCAAAAATACAAACATTAACTTTTTATACGGACCCTAGGTCCCCTCACTTATATTTAGAGAAACAATCTCCATGAAAACGATCATTGACAAAAAAAAAAAAAAAATAAAATTAAAATAAAAAATTGATTTGAATTTTGACATCTTGAATTCAAATTATGTTTTTCGCAATCACGAGTGTGTGTGTATGTAGGCGTGTGTGTTTGTGTGTGGGGGTATGTGTGTTTGTGTGTAGGGGGTATGTGTATGTGTGTGTAGGCATGTGTGTTTGTGTCTGTGTGCTGGCATAAGTGTGTGGGTAGTTGCGTGTATGAATGTGTGTGTGGGGGGGGGTTATGTGTATGTGCGTAGGTATATGTGTTTGTGTCTGTGTGCAGGCATAAATGTGTTGGTAGTTGTGTGTATGTGTGTGTGTATGTTTTTGTGTGTATATGCGTGGGTGTCTGTATGTATGCGTGTGTGTATGTGTTTGTATGTGTTTGTGTAGGTGTGTGTGTATGTGTGCGTGCGTGCGTGCGTGCGTGCGTAGTTGTGTATGTATGCGCGTGTGTGTAGGACATGAATGCAACCTGGAGACGGCTTTCGCTATAGGAGCGGCATCGTGAGGAGCCGGTCGACGGTGATGCTGCGGAGGGTGGCGATGGGAAAAATCAAAAGACGCCAAAAACAGTCAAATGAGAACAATAAGCAATCGTGATTGCTCAAAAAAAAAAAAAAAAAAACCTCGGTATTTGTGCCACCAAAACTCAAGAAGATATTCCAGTTCAAAGTTTTAAGGGACCATACAGAAGATAAGATTGGAATTTATCGCCCTTTCGGAAGAAGGACCGATTGTCAAAGTAAAAAAAAAAAAAAAAAATCTGATGTGTGCATCACATGACTTCATTTACGCTAATTTAATGATAATAGTGACTTGGAGTAAGCAAAGAAACACTTTATATATTTTCACCCCAAGTTTGTTGCGAACAAAAGCGACAAAAAAAAAAAAAAAAAAAAAAAAAACCCTCGGTATTTGTGCCACCAAAACTCAAGAAGATATTCCAGTTCAAAGTTTTAAGGGACCATACAGAAGATAAGATTGGAATTTATCGCCCTTTCGGAAGAATGACCGGTTGTCAAAGTAAAAAAAAAAAATCTGATGTGTGTATCACATGACTTCATTTACGCTAATTTAATGATAATAGTGACTTGGAGTAAGCAAAGAAACACTTCACATATTTTCACCCCAAGTTTGTTGCGAACCGAAGCGACAAAAAAAAATATATATATATTAATTTGAATTTTTGGCATCTTGAATTCAAATTATGCTTTTCGCAATCACGAGCGTGTGTGTATGAATGCGCGTGTGTGTTTGTGTAGGCGCATGTGTGTGGGTGCGTGTGTGTGTGTATGTATGCATGTGTATGCGTGTTGTGTATGCAATGCTGTTTATGTACGCGCGTGTGTGTGTCTGTGCGCAGGCATGAGTGTGTGTATGTGTGTGAGTACGTGTGTGTACAGGACATGGTCGCCTCCGACCAGGAAAAAGCGATTCCGACGCGCCTGCAGAGGCTAGTGGGCGGTGGTGCGGCAGAGGACACTGGTTCAAGCTGAAAAAGGAACCACAACGCCAAGAACTGTCAAGTGGAACAATAAGCAATCGTGATTGCTCAAAAAAAAAAAAAAAAAACATTCAGATTAATTTTCCTAATTTTGGCAATTTTAATGTGATTCAGTGGTTAACTCTCTAAATATCTCCAACAGTAGCCAAATTAAAACCAGATTTAAAAAAAAAAAAAAAAATTGCGAAATTTGTTGGCGACAAAACTTGGCGACCAAATGTTTGCCAAATTATAACCCCTACTTGAGTTTGCATTAAAATTAACATTGATTCCCCCCAAAAAAGGTTCTAAAGACCCCCTTAGGAACATCCGAATGCAAGCAAAAAGAAAGGTGCACAACTAGACATCACTAGGAGTCTACATACCAAATTTCAACTTTCTGGGACATATCGCTCTTGAGTTATGCGAGATACATAGGCACATCCGCATATAAGCACGTACATACGGACATCAAGAGAAAACTCGTTGTAATTAACTCGAGGATCGTCAAAATGGATACTTCGGGTGTCTATACGTTCTTAGGCATATATCCACGTGTGGTCGGGTTGAAAAAAAAAAGAAAAAAAAAACAACATTCATTTGGGGGTGAACAAAACAGAAATTAAGTTCGATTTTTGAGTGAAATTTTTTTTACGGATACAATACTTCCTTTACTATGTAAAAGAAAGTAACGAGATATTTATATTTTTCATTGCCATTTAAAAATTCATGCAAATGTCATGCCGTGATACGCAAAAGCACACTGTAAAACCTCGAACGATTTGAAAAACCACACCCTGCATACATTTTATTTTAAACACTTGTTAACTGCTATATTTTCCCCCAAAATGTGTTATTGACGGCTAGTGAAAAGTGGTGTAAGTCACAAAACACTGGTTTCATATCTCGCTGAATATTGGTCGTACTAATTTCAAACTTTTTGTGTTGGATTTGCTTTTCAAATGAGATTTTTTTTTTAAATACAATTTAAGGGACCTGAGGCCCAAAAGTTAAATTTTGTATTTTTTGACTCAAATTTATTTCCACTTCAAATTTTCAATGTCTTAAGACTGCATCTGATTTTGAATATTTTTGTAATTGGAAGTATGCATCTAGGACTAGTGTTTACGAAAACAGAGGTCTTGCAGGTTAAAACGGAGCACCCTGTATAAAAGCGAATTCACTGACCGAGTAACGCTCTGACGCTATCAACAATGAAACTTGCGCCATACCCTGAAAATTTGATAACATGTTTTTGGCAATGTTTGACATGCAGGAAAATGCTTTATTTAGACAAGGCCGAACTGGATCCGCTAACCTAACTGTTTTACTGGTAAGACTGCGATGTTTCAGGAGAATGAAGAAACGAAAAAGTAGTCAACAATGAATGCTGTCTATTGGGGTTTAGGGTTAATCCACTGGAGTTACGGTTAAAATTTCAGCTATTAAACTATCACCAAACACGCAATTGTTTCACTCAAATGTAAAAGCAATTTTAACCCGTTATACCTTGACGGGCGATTTTCTAGTAAATTAATAAAATGTTGAGCAATTAGATATGATAAAATTTAAATCACAGTTGTCACATTTATACTAGAGATGTACCGAGTAGCACTTTGGCCGAGTACCGAGTTCAAATTATCTTTTAAGAAGAACCATCGACACACAGGTGACGAGTTTTGAGCTCATTGGAATAGTAGTATAGACCTCCATGTCCAAATAAAAGTTTTTAAAACAAAAGTCCAGCTGAGATTTATTACGCATTATTTAAAAGATTTTGTTTGTGTGTGTCAATAATTTTACAAATAAGTTATTTTTTAAGACGAAAATTAACAAATACATAAAAGGTAGGATTAATCCAGTTGGAATTTTAAAAAAATAATATCAATCTATACTTCTAGTCCGCAAAACGTAAATAAATTTTTTTAATTAAATGAAACAAGGTTAAAAGCACAAATGTGCAAGAGCACTAAAGACACGTGTTTCTGCGTCACAAGGAACATCTTTTTCAGTGCATAAAATGTGAGCTATCGAATGTAAAAAAAAAATCCGACTTTTGTCGGATGTTTTTAAATCCATAAGCTCACATTTTGTACCTTGAAAAAAGCATTCCTTATAATGCAAAAACACGTGTCTGCAGTGTTCCTTCACATTTGTGCTTTTAAAGTTGTTTTATTTTTTAAGAAAAGGTATTTTTATGCTTCTTATAAATAATTTTGTTTGTGACAAAAATCCATTTAATAATATAAAAATTTCATATTTTCTGTACTTACCTCTTTTTGCCCCATTTTTTAATAAATAAGTTTCATTAACTTTGGGGCATTAACATATAAAATTTACCCCGTTGAAGCATAACAAACTTCATTATTAATCATAATTTGAATTTGACTTATAAATTTGAATTATAAATGATTGCAGTATATTATGTGCTTGCACTTTTTTGATAATTGTGAAATCTTCTTTGAACAATATTCATTTTTTTACAACTACTCGGTATTGACCGAATACCTGATCAAAATTTGGCCGAGTACAGAGAAGTTACCGAGTACTCGGTACGTCTCTATATCATACTAAACTAGTGGCACCCGCACGGCTTTGCCCGTAGTATAAAATTAAAAGGTCATTTGGTTCCCCTGTATATTTACAAAAAATGAATGGTGAATTTCTCGCCAATTTGCTATGTTAATTTATGTTATGGGTCGAGCCACGTTAATATAATTTACTTGTCCATGGTATCATAATTTAATCTTCCATGTTATGATAATTTGCTCGGTAAAATGTTCTTAAAATTGGAATAGAAAAAGAACAAAATCGAATTTTCGAAAAATCTCTTTAAGGTGCACACCCTCATGCTACAAACTAATTTTGTACCAAATTTCATGAAAATTGGCCGAATGGTCTAGGCGCTTTGAGCGTCAGAGATCCTGACAGAGAGATATCCAGAGAGACTTTCAGCTTTATTATTAATAGTGGTACCCGCACAGCTTTGCCCGTAATAGAAAAATTAAAAGGTCTTTCGGTTCGCCTGTATATTTGCAAATAATGTATGGTGAATTTTCTCGCCAATTGTCTTGTACCCATGTTACAGTTCCACGTTGTGATAATTTCGTATCTCACCAATTGACTTGTGTCCATGTTACGGTTCCACATTATGATAATTTCGTTATTTACTCGTCCGTCTTATGATAGTTTTGTTCCTAAAATTGGAATAGAAAAAGAACGACATCGAATTTTCGAAAAAACGCTTTGAGGTGCACACCCCCATGCTACAAACTAACTTTGTGCCAAATTTCATGAAAATCGGCCGAATGGTCTAGGCGCTATGCGCGTCACAGAGATCCAGACATCCTACAGACATCCTCTGGACAGAGAGACTTTGAGCTTTATTATTAGTAAAGATAAATATAATTAAGCTAGGAGATTATTATTTTATAAACATTCCCACTCTCAAAGAAGTCCTCCCCCCTCTTCAAGAAACGAGTCTTCAATAGCGGAAAATATTTTTAAAATGTTTAAACGTAAGCTCAAATCTAAAATTAAATACTTTCGATATATAAAGATTTATGAACAAATTCCCATTAGTCACTTAAGTGAAAGGCCCCTTCATATATTTTCCTTATTATTTTATTCAAAAAACCATTTTCAATAACTTCGGGATTTAATAGCCTGGATTCAAATTTCTTTCAAGATCAATTGAAGAGCAGCATTCATGAATATACATTACGTTTTTAACTTCAGGTTCTTACTACTATTGTTGTTGTTTTTAGCGCTGAAAATCCAGCATTTGATTAAATTTCAATTCCTACATCCTCTGCTTGTATGAAAACAATGGCAGAATGTTTATTTTTGTATTGTTTAAGTAAGAAGAGATTCTATTGTTGCTTTGCATGAATTTTTAAAGTGGTTTGAATATCTCAACAGTAAATGTAGAAATTTTCGCTGTTGTTCAAAATGCTACTTATTAACTATTTCTTTAACTATTTTAATCTAAAGTTTCAATTTCCATTAAAATTCTAAAAGCAGGTTTGGTAGTTCTTCGAACAATTTTCAATTTAATCTCGGTTCAAAAATTATTTAAGTGTAAAGGTTGGATCCTTTTATTATTTAGAGAAAATTAATTGGACTTTCGGTGGAAAGAGATAAAACACGACACGTGTGTGACATTTTTCGTTATTTCCCCATTTAAAACAAATATAGCTTATTTGAGATACATTTTAGAGAAGTGAGACTTTTAAAAGGATTTTTCTTAACGAATTAGCATGTCTCAAATAACGTCGAAGAAGAATTAAAATATATCTTTCAAACTGTTTTTTGATTTATCATTTCAGACGATGCTAAGTTCTTTCGCTGTTCATTCACTGTTTAAAATGATATTTAAGGAGAAAATTTAGAGAAGAAAAAAGGAAAAATAGGATTTTTTTTCTTTTTACTTCCTTTTACAAAAAAAGGAATATTGTGAGCGCGAAAAAAATTTCACTCAAAAATCGACCTTAATTTCTATTTTATTCACCCCCGAATGAATATTGAGTTTTTTTTTTCGACTTGACCACACGTGGATGAGTACCTAAAAACGTATAGATACTCGAAATATCCATAACGTTGATTCTCGAGTTAATTACAACGAATTTTCTCATGACGTCTGTATGTACGTATGCACGTATGTCTGTATGTATGTCGCATAACTGAAGAACGGTAAGTTCTAGAAAGTTGAAATTTGGTACCTAGACTCCTAGTTGGGTCTAGTTGTGCACCCAACTGAAAGTCTGGTCTTTTGGTTGCATTCGGGTGTTTCTAAAGGGGTCTTTTGGCCCTTTTTGGGGGGAAATCATTGTTAATTTTGATGTAAACTTAAGTGGTGTTATAATTTGACGGACACTTGGCGATATGTCGCCAGTCTTTTGGTCGCCAAGTTTTGTCGTCAACTTGGCGACAAATTTGGCGATTTTTTTTTTTTTTTTGATTTGTTTAAATTTGGCCACTGTTGGTGATATTTAGAGAGTAAACTATTGAATCACATTAAAATTGCCAGTAATGGGGAAATGACATTAAAATGGAGTAAAAGGAAGTCATGTGATGCACACATCAGCTCGTTACTAATTAGTATCAACGATGGCTGGCCAAGATGGAATGCTTATCTTTAAAAATAGGTGAAAATAACAATTCAAAACTTTTAAACCACTAAGATGTAAACCACAAAGAAAATAGAATTTATTTTGCATATAATTATATGGATGCCTCAGCTGCCAAATCGATTAACTCCACTTTAAAAAAAACCTCATTTCTGCTTTAATAGTGCTTAATCAATGCTTAGCATGTGAATTTATATTGAAGTTTTGGTTCAGTACATTTTTGACCATGCGAGGGCAAAAAATGCAACACGAGGGCTCATTCACTTATATGGAAAACACTATTTTCTTTTTCTCTTTTGTCGACTTTCTGTTTTATGGAGTTAATCGATTTGGCAAGTGAAGCATCCATATATACACTCGCTCACCGTTGAACTAGAAATCCCAAGATCAATATTTTACTGGACGTTTTGCACGGACAACTGCACTGATTCGCTTGGATACCACGTTTACAAGCTTTTGGAGTGCATTTATATTCAGAGAATAACATGCTTTGGCTCTTTAGATCTTGTATATTGGATGGAAGAGGAGAGTGCAGTCGGAAGCGTCTTTCCACCCTATCCCACACATTTTCAATGGGATTAAGATCCGGGCTATGGGGTGGCAGAGAAGGTGCTGGAAGTCAAACTGATGCTCAGCGAACCAATTTTCAATACTTCTGTCACGATTTATAGTTGCATTATCGTCCACGAAGTATCCGTTGGCTTCAGGAAAATTAAAGACAACATTGCAGGGTGCACTTGATCTGTCAGTATATCTAGGCATCTCAAGGCTGTTTGCTTACCCTAGAAGAACAACAGGACACCACTTCCATGCCAGCAGAACATAGGGGAAGGTTGCCGTCAATGAACCGGTTCCCATGACTAGATCGCGAAGATATTTCCCGTACCAGAGTTCATGCAGACGCGTAATCAGTTTTAGTACCTTCCTTTGTCTGAAAACATTCTACTGAGGAGTCGTCAAGTAGCTAATATTATTTTATCATATTGTTAATCGGTCAGAAAAGATCGACCTTTATCTTACTAATTATTGAGATTTGCATTTAGTTATAACTTGCTTTGAATATCACTAATCATCTAAACGTGAACATTGACTTAAAAAAGTGCGTTTTCAAGTACAATTCCCCATACTTCATGTTTCATCATGATTTGTCACAGCAGTAACACTTATAAGAATATTCAAAATGACGCAGTAGCTGCTAGCATTGGACCACTAGGTTTTTTATGAATGGACCACCTGACAAAATGTTTTATTCATGGAAAATCTTTAATATTGCTGTAACTTATGCTCAATTACCTTTGAAAATTGCTCTATTGTTTTGAAAGAAATATGACAAGGAAAAAAAAATCTCAGTAGTTCTCTTATACTTCAAGGCATTTTTTTATAGAATTGATCAAAAATTTAAAACATAATAATACAGTTTCAAATACTTTTGCTGCTCCAAAAAAATGCAAAAATTAGTAAAATAATATGGCCAGTACACAAGTGAGAGCATGTAGCGTGCTACATTAGCTTACAGAAATGGTGGCATGGACCTTAACGAAGTCGGCCTACAATATAGAGTCCTACTTTTGCTGCTCCAAAAAATGCAAAAATTAGTAAAATAATATGGCCAGTACACAAGTGAGAGCATGTAGCGTGCTACATTAGCTTACAGAAATGGTGGCATGGACCTTAACGAAGTCGGCCTACAATATAGAGTCCTGAAAGCCACTTTAAACAGTCGCATGGAAGATAAAAATCGGTTTGTTATTACCTTAGTCACTTATTTGAAATTTAGGAGCTAAGCCCTCCGAAATAGGAGTATGTTTAGTGAATCATATTTAGAAACTAGAGAAGATATTTTCGGAATAAGTTTCGAAAATTTGGGGGAATTGGCCTTTTAAGAGGCTGAGGAAAGAAAAACATTTCCCACAGATTTAATTAAGACGAAAAGTCTGTTAGTACTATAGTCTCTGGTAGTTTGAGACTTAAGCTTCTGGTTTCAGTAATAAAATGGTCAAAAATGTTCTGACATTTTAGAGAGCAAGTACAATCTTGCGTCAAACGAAAATTTTCAAAATCGATTTAACAAAATTCTCAACAGTTCAAAAGAGGTTGAAAAGATATTAGCTAAGAACGGTGTTACACAGGTTGGGAAAATATCAAGTGGTGAAAGAGGTGTGATGACAACATTTGTGTGTTGTGTGAGTGCTGTTTTTTTTATGTTCCTCTTATCCGAAAATAAAACATTTTAGAAAATAAATCTTTTTTTTTCTAAAACTTATTATTATTTATAGTGCTATTGATCACCTGTAATAAATATTTGTAACTGACGCTTTGATTTTTTAATTTGAGAGTGTGGTTCATCGATGGAAACTAGATGGTCCATTTATAGCAACCGATAGCCATAAATGGAAGACATGCTAAACTATATTTTTTTTTTAAATTTTCATTCTTTATTGTATGTATTTATCACGAAAGTGAAAATTATTATTAAAAGAGAAATATACTGAGAAAGTGTTCCTATAATTAACGTGAAGTTTGAGTTGGATTTCCTTTCTAAAAAAATCGAAAACTGTTATGTGGTTCATTGACGGCAACCTTCTCCTACTCCATGCTATAATACTCCCTCCAGACCCAATCAAAAATCTTCTAATTCAAAAGGTTTCTAATTCATTGGTTTGTGAGTGTATAACAAGTTGAAAAACAAAAAAGGTTTTTTTTCCCCCATCTCACCCAATATGCGGGTTAGGATGGGGATCGAACATTAATACAACTTTAAAAATGCCACTTATCATTTTTATACTTTTTTTTCGAATCTTATTTATGAGTTTCTCATAACGCACAGATGCGCACATGTGACTTGCCACATCGTTTTCACCGATTCCTCCACAGAACGTGTGGGTCCAACGCCCACACCCAATGCACCGTACCCAAGCTACTGCAGATAATTCGTAGCAGTGAAAATACTATTCGTAATATTTTTCTCTGTCACTGGCATTTATATTTTGCTTTCTGATCATGCGGGCTTGTTAAAGAAATAAAAATTTTCTCCTTTTCATGTGTTTTTTCCCCTTTGGCTTCTGAGATTCTTTGCAACTTTCCCGTTTTGATTTAGAAGTTGAGTGTCGACACAAATGTGTAATGGAATGGTTAGACGTTGGTTTCTCATGCCCAAAGGCGCAGGTTCTAACCTGGCTACAATTGGTGTGTTTTCAAGATGCAGGATATTGACAGCGTCCATGTCGTATGATTATGAGGGATGCAAAAGATTCTTCGAGTAGACGTTTGGCTTTGAGTACTCTTGGCAAAATTAAATTCTAAGTGCAATTCCGCACTGAAAAGATCTCAGAGTCTCCATCTGGTGAGGAAACTTGACGAAAAAATTTCCGTGGTAATGGTACTACAAGAAATAATTTTTGCTACATCAGGGTTCGCACTAGGTCAGGAAAAAGTAGTGCCCCCCCATTAGATAAAGAAAGAAGGAAACATATTTTTCAATTTTTTTCAACCAATTCATTTTTATATGAGGATCCAGTTAAAACAACTATCATTTTATCATCCTTTTGGAAGAGTGCTTTAATCCGCTCTAATCCAATAGCTAAAATGAATGCAGGATTTCAAAGTTAGAAGTGGCCACTGATGTTTATTCTGGTTCTTCACCGTGATTCAATCGCTTGATTTTCATTGAAAGAGTCCGTGAAGCATTTGAGGCGCCACTTAGGAAATTGGAACCGGGGAGGGGGCAAGACGTGCATATTCTCTGTTTTGCCTCCCCTCCTGTAATTTCCTTTAACAGTTCAATTATTAACACATATTGTTTTCTTTTATAAACGTTAATTCTCCTTTAAAAAAATGCAAGTTAAGAGAAAATAAAAATAGTTTAGTACATATAAAAAAAACAAAATTTTAAAATTACGAGTACTTTACTAAACTGTCATACCATGAATCATGTGACTAAGTAGAGAATGTGTACAACAGACAAAACAACTTGTCGAGTAACGCTCTGGCGTCACCGACAATGAAACTCGTGCCACAGCTTACATGCCGGCATTATTTCATTGTTGAAGCTTCAAATATTGAGTTCGTTACTTATAATTTGATAAAAAAAATTTATTGCCATGTTTGACATGCAAGGAAATGCTTTATTAAAAAAAAAAAAGATTAACTGCATCGGATAACTTAACTGTTTTACTGTAAGACTGTCATTTTAAGCGAGTAAAGAAAAGAAAAACTAGTCAATAATGAACGCAATCTACTGGAGTTAGAGTTAAAATTTCAACTGTCAAAATATCACCAAACAGGCAATGGCATCGTTCAAATGTAGAAGCAAACACGGATAAATCTGTCTGGAAAAATATATCACATGTAAACAACGAGGGTAAATAAGTTTTTTTCCTGCACATTCATTGGGATTGAAAAAAACAACAATTGCTTTTGATGTATCCTTTAAAATATAAAAGTTTTGCATCTAATTTTGGCACAAAAGTGTTATTTTTACCATAACGAAAACAACCTTGATAACTAAAACATTACTTGAGAAAAATCACCATTTGATGAAAAGTCGCGAAGATCGAAAAGAAATCAATGAAATTCATTAGCAAGTTAAAGAGCAAATTTAAAGAATTCAAATGGTAAAGTACATCAGTATATAATTAATTTTTAACAGTTTTCTATTTTATCTCTGTTTTAAAAACGATTTCAGTATTTGTATATAATTACAACGGTTTGCTTAAAGTTTTAATTTGAAAGTTGTTTTAAACGGCTAGAGGAAAATTAGGAAGAAACGACTTTCATTGTTGTAAAAAAAGTGATGTTTTCCAAAAGTAAAAAATGCGTTATAATTTTGACATTTATTCTACAATCCTATTATATTATTATTACATTTTCTCTATTTTTCAGAAGTAGCTACACTAAAAGGATTAAAAGATAAAAGTTGTTTTCCATTTTACTTTTAGAAAATAAGAAAAGTAACGTTAAAAAAAAAAAGATTGCATTTTCTTTTTTTTTTCTAATCTGTGTTTTCTTTAAAAATATTAAAAAAAAAAAAAAAAGATTTTGCCTTTCTTGAAAACATGCATGCAGTTACTTCTTCTAATAAAACACTAGTTTAAACATTGAGAGATTGATTAGTCTGTAAACGAAACGTTTCATTATATTTCTTCTCTAGTAAAGGTATGAGTCTAATTAAACATTTACGCAGTATTTCAGCTGGTATGTACTTAGAATTAATAAGGAATTTCCGGACTGACGAAATTACATCAGTTGATAAAATTTAGCATGTAAGGAGATATATATATATATATATATATATATATAAAAGGATATATATATATATATATATATACTGTCTGACCATCGATTACATGGAAAGGCTAATATCCGGTTTATAGGCGGAAATGGACGTATCTATTAGTTTATAGGGGTGTTAGTTTGCTTGTTACAGATATGCACTTTTGCCTCTCTATTATTTAGCCTTAGTTTTGTAAAAATGAAAATTTGCTCTCTCAGCAACCTTTCTTTAATATAAGTATATTCGATCTATATTCTCATGGCAAAAATTGATTTATTTATTCACAACAAAGTTTTGAGCTTACCATTTTGCTTTTACGTTCCTGAACGAAATGAAAATATTTTCTTTTCTTTTTGTTGTTTCCATGGTAACTATTTTTGTATCCCCTTATTTTATTTTTGAGAATGCAATAAATGAATAAGGCACTAGTGACATTACAAAACGTGTGTATCAAAATCCCATCGTTATTTTCCCTTCTCCCCTGCTAGATTCATTCAGATGGAATAGTCTTTACTTGGCAAATTGCCAAATTACATACAACCCGCAGTCAAACAGTATATACACACACAGGGTGCTCCGTTTTGCCTGCAAGACCTTTATTTTCGCAACCGTTAGACCAAGATGTATACTTCCAATTTCAAAAATTTTCTAAATCAGATGCAGAGTTTAGATATTGAAAGTTTGAAAGTGAAAAAAAAATGATTCAAAAAATATAAAATTTAACATTTTATACGGGCCCCAGGTCCCCTTACTTATATTTAGGGAAATAATCTCCATTGAAAAAAAATTCCAACACAAAAAAATTGAAATTAGTATGACCAGTATTCACCGAGATATGAAACGCAGCGTTTTGTGACCTACACCACTTTTATCTCGCCGTCAATAACATTTTTGGGGGGAGAATATAGTTAACAAGTGTTTAAAATTACATGTGTGCATAGAGTGTGATTTTTCAAATTATTCGAGGTTTTGTAGTGTGTTTTTGCGTATCACGGCATAATATTTGCGTTTATTTTTGAATATCAATGAAAATCAAAAATACCTTGGTTTTCTTACTTTGACGACATGTCATTCTTCTGAAAGAGCGGTAAGTTCCAATCTCATCTTCTGTATGGTCCCTTAAAAGTTTAAGCTGGCATATTTCCTTGAGTTTGGGTCGCAGGACTGTCAATTTTTTTGTGTTAGTAATAGTTTTCAATGGAGATTATTTCTCTAAATATTAGTTAGGGGACCTAGGGCCCGTATAAAAAGTTAATTTTCGTATTTTTTGATTTATTTTTATTTTTTGCTTCAAACTTTCAATATCTGATTTTGAACATTTTTGAAATTGGAAGTATACATCTAGGGACTAACGGTAGCGAAAATAAAGGTCTTGCTGGTTAAAACAGAACACGCTGTATATATATATATATATATATATATATATATATATACTTACTGTATCACCCAGCTTTGCAAGGTATACCTCGAAAATAAAAATTAGGTTAAGTGACGGGTGTTTAACAATCAATCTTGAACGAAAAAAGAAGAAAAAAATTCGCGAAACATTCCGTGGCAGATCGCGGAAAAATAACCATAAATTAAAAATTTTGAATCTCGAATCGCAGAAAAAGCCTCACATTATCTATACATATAATAAAATAAGATGTTTGTGTGTGTGTGTGTGTGGCGCGCTTCCCGGGAAAACGGTAAGACCTAGAAAGATGAAATTTGGTATACAGGTGCAGTTTTTGCCGAAGATGTGCACCTCGGGCTTCGATTTTTGATATTTTAATTGGAAAAAAAGTTATTTAATATTTTATGTGTTTTTTTGCACTTTTTAGTACTTTTTACCTCACAGACCCCGAACCAATCGCTCCACACAAATATATTTCCTACCATAGTGTAGGAAAGTT